>NC_073381.1:3612073-3837073 GCF_028641065.1 Leucoraja erinaceus | reverse complement strand
GTGGGTTTTCTCCGAAATCTACGGTTTCCTGCCACATTCCAAAGACGTGGAGGTTTGTAGGTTAATTGACTTGGTGTAAATGTAAAAATTGCCCCTAGTGTGTGTAGCATAGCGATAATGTGCGGGGATCGCCGGTCCGTGTGGACTCGGTGGGCCGAAGGGCCTGTTTCTCCAAACTAAACTAATGTTTAAAAAAAAAACCCTAGAGGGTGACCATTTTGTCTGTGGTGACTCGTTGAAACAACTGTTGAATTAAATGAATAATTCCCCTGGTCCTAATGCTTCTGTGACACACAGGGCGATGCCTGCGATCGCCAGTCTATTGTGAGACCACGTACGTTCTTTATTTAGCAATAATTAGTTAATTAAATCATAATGAATGGGTGGAAGATATCTGTGGCTGATAGCTCGCAGCTGCAGTATCTATTGCATGAGGTAAATTCCAGTGTAATGGAGGCTTGATCTGAGCTGAACTATTAGTACGAACTGACTGTTACAATTAGAATCTAGGAATGCAGGTACATGGTTAATTGAAGCCCACATTGTTACAGGGAGATGTGACAAGGTGAGATGTGACATGCTCTTGATTTTCCTACTCTGCGGGAAAGACTCTGTGCATTCAATAGACAATAGACAATAGACAACAGGTGCAGGAGGAGGCCATTCGGCCCTTTGAGCCAGCACCGCCGTTCAATGTGATCATGGCTGATCATCCCCCGTTCCTGCCTTCTCCCCATACACCCTGACTCCGCTATCTTCAAGAGCCCTATCTAGTTCTCTCTTGAAAGTATCCAGAGAACCGGCCTCCACCGCCTTCTCAGGCAGAGAATTCCACAGACTCACAACCAAAGATACTAGAGGAGCAAGATAGACCACTCGATGATAAAGCTGTAGTACGGTCATGGGCTCATGGGTAATTTGTTGCGCGCCATTTTGGGGATCAAATATATGAGGGTTTTTTTTTAATGTGCTTCTGTCATGGCGCCCACATGTACACGCGTAGCGAGCCGTTCTGCTACAGTGCTCGAATCGCCAATGTAAGCGATTCAAGCACATTATAGCAGTCTTTCTTCAGGTTCCCCACTAAAGACGAAAGGTAAGAACAAAATTAGAACCTTCTGTCTTGAGGCCGATCTCTTCCTATAGCTCAGACCGCGAAGCCGGGGGTCACCGGAAGAATTGCTCTGATCTCTGGCCCCGCGGACTATAACACTCTGAAGCCGCGGTGTGTGGAGCTTCTAGTCGCGGGGGCAGCGCGCACTTTCCCTCGCGGAGTCTGGGATTCCTCGCCGGTGAAAAGCGCCTAACCGCGGCCTGTAACATCACAAAAACAATAAATGATGTAAATCTTACCAAAAATGACAGAAATAAAAAGCGTTATCCTTGTTGCAGAGATGAATTCCTTGTGTTGTAGAAAGACGATTTAAAATTGAGATTGAGGATTGATGGACAGGCAATAGACTGCTAACCCAGCAAATAAAGGGGAAATCCTTTTAGAACTTTTTTATAGAGAGTATTCACACTTTGCCAAAAACCCACTCAGGGAGCTCGGGCCCTTGTGGCTAAGGGGATCAAGCGGATACTGGGAGGCCCATGACAGCAGGCTCGAAGGCCGAAACCGCAGCTATTTTTGTTGATTGATGCCTGGGGCTCGCAGGTGACCTCCGGACAGGGAACCGCAGCTAGACAGGTGGCGTGGGAACTGCAGCTAGTCCCGGAGGGTCCTGGCCCCTGTGCAAAAAAGGCTGCGGACCCCTGGTCTAAACCAAACCCTCGATCCTGTCCCGCCATCCATCTTTTTCAAAATTTAGCAACTCAAATGGTGGTGCGTCTTCATTGCCGGGAAATACGGTAACTAATTTCCCTCAAATATATGTAGATTTCCCTCAAATATATGTTATATTAAAAACGAAGCTATGGTAGCAATGCACAGTTTTCATGTCTAATGCTCGCATTTCTGCATCAATGTAGGTGTGTATACACTATATTTCTTTACACTAATATAGAATGAAAAAATATCTTGGCATGTGTTCATTTATATTTTATTCACAATATTAGGATTTCAGAGAGAGGTTGAATGAAAGAAAAAAAAGTTCAACAAAATTAGATCACAAGAAAGAAACTAAAGAAACATACATATGTGTATGTTATATATTTATATATATATATATATCACACATATATAGGCATCGTATATATACACACGTGTTTATCTATATTACTAAAACTCTGTTCTTGACCGGTTTTGGCGATCTGTGGTGCGATTTCCGAGAGAACGCCGCCACCTATGGCCGTCATTTTTGGCCACCTCGCTCAGAGCCCCCCTCCGCCGCATGTATGCCGAGGATTTTTCCCATCGATGAAATATGACAGAGATATTAATGCTTTTACAGTTAGTGTGTGACGCTGCATGCCGCCTCCCCCCCCCCACAACCGCACGTTGGGGGAACAGACCCAACGGGTCTGCACTTGGTCTAGTATATATATATATATATCTAAGAAACGGGACATTTGTATGTGTGTTATATAATTATATACATCAATATCACATTTATATATGTGTGTGTATCATATATAATATAAATATAGGCACATGTATTGGCTTATGGCTTATGTTCCTTATATCTTATAGCAAAATATAAAGGCAACTATAATTGCCTTTATGGCTCATGTACATCATGAGTTGCTTTAAATCAAAGTTGCTTCTGATCCATGGGGGACTTTGAAATCTATTATCTCTATCTTGCCACTCACACACAGAAACACACACATACCGTTCCCCCACAACACTGATTAAACCAAAGATCATAGAATTCATACAGTCCAGAGACCTTTCATCGCGCATTTTATATGCAGTTTCCCTTTATAATTTTTTTTTTTTTGAAGGAGCACCTTATTTATTATAAACAAAGATAATAATGGTCTAACATGGAAGGCTAAGAGACCAAGTTAAACTGCAAAATCCAATGGACTGACGTGGATTAAACTGCGAGAGGCATAACGGAGATCAGGGTCTTATTCCTAAAATGGCGGAAGTGACGTTCCGATCCGTACTACACGTCAATCCATTGGATTTCACAGGAGTGGTCTATCTTGCTCCTCTATAATCTTTGCTCACAACTCTCTGTGTGAAAAAGTGTTCCCTCGTCTCCGTTCTAAATGGCTTACCCCTGATTCTTAAACTGTGGCCCCTGGTTCTGGACTCCCCCAACATCGGGAACATGTTTCCTGCCTCTAGCGGGTCCAAACCCTTAATAATCTTATACGTTTCAATAAGATTCCCTCTCGTCCTTCTAAATTCCAGAGTAGACAAGCCCAGCCGCTCCATTCCCTCAGCATATGACAGTCCCGCCATCCCGGGAATTAACCTTGTAAACCTACGCTGCACTCCCTCAATAGCAAGAATGTCTTTCGTAACATCCTCGTAAATCTTGTCTGCACTCTCTCCACCTAAACATCGTCCTCCTGCAGTACGGTGACCAAAACTGAACGCAATTCACCAAGTGCGGCCTCACCAGCGCCTTGTACAACCATAACATGACATTACAATTTACAGTAGCACGGTGGCACGGTGGCGCAGCGGTAGAGTTGCTGCCTTACAGTTTATTGTCACGTGCATCGAGGTACTGTGAAAGCTTTTGTTGCGTGCTGTAAAGTCAGCGGAAAGACAACACATAATTACAATCGACCCATTTACAGTGTACAGATACATGATAAGGGAATTAAGAAAAGTTGCTGTTTGAGGTGTGTAGATACAGGAGAAAGCCAATAACGCTTAGTGCAAAATAAAGTCAAGTCTAGTCCGATTAAAGATTGTTCTTAGAGACTCCAATGAGTTTGATGGGAGGTCAGGACTACTCTCTGGTGGTGGTAGGATGGTTCAGTTCCCTGATAACAGCTGGGAAGAAACTGCCCCTGAATCTGGAGGTGTGCGTTTTCACACTTCTGTACCTCTTTCATGATGGGAGAGGGGAGAAGAGGAAGTGACCCGGGGTGCGACTTGTCCTTGATGATGCTGCTGGCCTTGCCGAGGCAGCGTGAGGTGTTGATGGAGTCAATGGAAGGGAGGTTGGTTTGTGTCACGGTCCGGGGCGCGTCCTCGACTCTCTGCAATTTCTTGCGGTCTTGGATGGAGCTGTTCCCAAAGCCACGCTGTGATGCGTCCCGATAAGATGCTTGCCACGGTGCTTCTGTAGAAGTCCGAAAAAAACGTCACCCGCCCCTTCTCCCCAGAGACGCTGCTTGTCCCGCTGAGTTACTCCAGCATTTCGTGTCTACGTCCTGAATCACCATGGATTCAGTTGGCACGAAGATGCAATGTGTAGCTGAAACGTGCTGGCGAACAGTTCTGAATGAGTCTCTTCCTGTTTACTTTTCCCAGTCGGAAGCATCTGACCATCACTAGATGACGTTCAATATCAGGATGTGAGCCCTTGTCCCGTTTCCCTGATCGGCTCACATTGTGTCAACAGGGAACCAAAAACCACTCACTACAGTTGAATCACAGTCTAGTTCAAAATGTGTCTAAACCTGCTAGGTTTAGTTTAGTTGAGTTCAGTTCAGTTTAGTTTAGTTTAATAAGTTGGGGACATGCCGAACTTCCTAATCCTTCTGAGGAAGGGCCTGTTTTTTGAGTATAGGAGCAGGGAGGTTCTACTTCAGTTGTACAGGGTCTTGGTGAGACCACACTTGGAGTATTGCGTACAGTTTTGGTCTCCTAATCTGAGGAAAGACATTCTTGCCATAGAGGGAGTGCAGAGAAGGTTCACCAGGCTGATTCCTGGGATGTCAGGACTGTCTTATGAAGAAAGACTGGATAGATTCGGCTTGTACTCGCTAGAATTTAGAAGATTGAGGGGAGATCTTATAGAAACGTACACAATTCTTAAGGGGTTGGACAGGCTAGATGCAGGAAGATTATTCCCGATGTTGGGGAAGTCCAGAACAAGGGGGTCACAGTTTAAGGATAAGGGGGAAATCTTTTAGGACCGAGATGAGAAAATGATTTTTCACACAGACAGTGGCAAAAGGGATCTGGGGGTATGGAGAGAAGGTAGGTACAGGATACTGAGTTGGATGATCAGCCATGATCATATTGAATGGCGGTGCAGGCTCGAAGGGCCGAATGGCCTACTCCTGCACCTATTTTCTATTTCTAAGTTTCTATGTTTCCGCGCTGTATCTCTAAAAATCAAAAAAAAAGTTAGACAGATGAATTGGATGAAAGAAAGGTCTGAATGGGATTTGAACATGTTGGAAACATTGGAGTGAAGTCGAGAAAAGTGTACCATTGTTGGGGGGGCTCATAAATTCATATGGTCATAAGTGATAGGAGCAGAATTAGGCCATTCAGCCCATCACGTCTACTCTGCCATTCAATCATGGCTGATCTATCTCTCCCTCCTAACTCCATTCTCCTGCCTTCTCCCCATAATCCCTGACACCCAAACTAATCACGTTAGATCATAGATCAAGAATCTATCTATCTCTGCCCTAAAAATATCCACTGACTTGGCCTCCACAGCCTTCTGTGGCAATGAATTCCACAGATTCACCACCACTAGATGCAGGAAGATTATTTCGTTATTCAGAAGCGTTATGATTGTGTTTATAATTTGTTTGGTTGTTTTGTTGTTTGTCTTTTGCACAAAAGTCCGCGAGCATTGCCACTTTCATTTCACTGCACATCTCGTATGTGTAGGTGACAAATAAACTTGACTTGACTTGACTTGACACTGACTAAATGAATTCCTCCTAATCTCCTTCCTTTAATTCTGAGTCTATGCCCTCTGGTCCTAGACTCTCCCACTAGTGTAAACATCCTCTCCACATCCGCTCTATCCAGGCCTTTCACAATTTGGTAAGGTTCAATGAAGTGCCCACTCATCCTTCTAAACTCCAGCGAGTACAGGCCCAGCTACAATTGTGTTACTTCTACAAGGGCCTTTGTTCGGAGTGAATTGATTATGATTGAAGACACAGGAATGAAGCAATTATGTTGACTATAGCTAAAATCACAGGAGATCAAAGCAAAGTTCTCCTGATTAAAATGTGTACTTTGCATTTTGCATTTAATAGAATGACTTCAGAAGCGTTAATGAAGTCAATGGAAGGGTGGTTATAATTGGATATAATAACTTCACAAACATTTGACCTGATGTGTCAAAGCTGTGGAGAAATTATTAATGCTTTTTCCTCCTGGCAATGCCAAGTTGCAAGAAGAAAGTGGTTGGATTCTAGTTCAGCATAATTTTTAAAAACTGCATCTTTTGCCCTGTCACGAAACATTTCAAAGTTCAAAGTAACTTTATTGTCAATTCAATTATGCAACAGTAGTTACACATAAGATCGAAATTACGTTTCCCCATACTCCAAATATGCAGTAATATTAAAAACACAGACAGACAACATACCAATAAAAATAGACAATAGACATACATTATTTAAAATATTAAAATGTTCACAGTGTGCCAAAATGTAGCAAAACCGTTGAGGTATTTTAAACAGGGTGCAACAATGAAAAGTGCAATATAGAAAAAAGTGCAAATTCTGTACTGGAGACATTGAGCCAAAGTTATTTTCACAGTTTGTTGTCTTTGTTTGGGTACTGTTCATGGAATTTTCTTAAGTGTGTTGAGTAGTCTGATGGCCTGAGAGAAAAAGCTGTTTTTGAATCTGGTGGGTATTTTGCTCCGCATGCTGCGGTAGCGCTTACCGGAAGGTTGGGAGCTAGTGAACATTTTGTGTGCTGGGTGAGTGGTGTCTTTGATGAAGGTGGAATACTACAGAGGAGATATTATTGGTTGCTCTCTTGCGACAGCGAGATGGATGGATATAGGTCCTGGATTGCTGGTTGGGGTGATCCGGTGATCTTCTCTGCATTGGTCACCACTCTCTGTAGTGTGCCTTCTGGTCAGCAGCAGAGCAAGGATGCCATACCAGACTAAGAGACTGCTGGTAAGAATGCTCTCAATGGCACCCCTGTAAAAAGTCGTGAGGGCAGAGGGGGGGAGGTCAGCTCTCCTCATCCGTCGAAGGAAGTGGAGGCGTTGCTGTGCCTTCTTGACTAGGGAGATGGTGTTGGTGGACCATGTCTGATCATCTGTGATGTGCACTCCCAGGAATGACTTGAGATGTTATGATTTGGATTACATTATGCTGGGAAGTTCTTCGGATCTGTTACTCTGCCATACATTCTCATAGCATTCGTCACAATAAGAACTCAATTCAGTTCAGTTTAGTTTATTGTCTCGTGTGCCTCGGTCCAGTGAAAACACTTTTGTTGCGCGCTAACCAGTCAGCGGAAAGACAACGCATGATTACAATCGAGCCATTTTACAGTGTGCACTTAATCATGTATCTGCACACTGTAAAATGGCTTGATTATAATCATGAACCCCCAGTGTACAGCAGAGAGGGGTGTCTGCGTGAAGGTGTCTGAGTCCCGTGTGACGGACAAGGAATCTCGTAAAGGTACTGGGCTCGGTGGCCGGAGTGAGTACAGATTGGCCGAATTGCTCCAGTCCATTCGAGAATTTAATTGGGCAATTTTTGTTTGATTTGAGTGAGGAGGGATACACATTAAAACCAGGAGTTCGAGAACGAGTCTATATTAGCAGAGTCACATTTCCAAATACGGAATTTCACATTTAAGTTCTGCCCGTAAGATGGAATTTGAATTCCTGCACAGAGAACTTCGGAGTTGGTGCATGTCCGTGATCAATTTCGAACAGCGGCTGATCAACAGTGAATAGTAACCCTCTGATCGATTGTTGATTAGTACCTGATAGCCAAGAGTACCTGAGAGACGGGAACCTGGTTTACTTGGTGATGTAATCCGAATAGCGAAGGGTACCCCTGATTCTGTCGAACTTAGAGAGGAGGGATAGAGGTCCCCCTATAGAAGTCCAGTCATAGAAACATAGAAACATAGAAATTAGGTGCAGGAGTAGTCCATCTGGCCCTTCGAGCCTGCACCACCATTCGATATGATCATGGCTGATCATCCAACTCAATATCCCGTACCTTCTTTCTCTCCATACACTCTGATCCCCTTAGCCACAAGGGCCACATCTAACTCCCTGTTAAATATAGCCAATGAACTGTGGCCTCCACTACCCTCTGCGGCAGAGAGTTCCAGAGATTCACCACTCTCTGTGTGAAAAAAGTTTTTCTCATCTCGGTTTTAAAGGATTTCCCCCTTATCCTTAAGCTGTGACCCCTTGTCCTGGACTTCCCCAACATCGGGAACAATCTTCCTGCATCTAGCCTGTCCAACCCCTTAAGAATTTTGTAAGTTTCTATAAGATCCCCCTCTCAATCTTCTAAATTCTAGAGAGTATAAACCAAGTCTATCCAGTCTTTCTTCATAAGACAGTCCTGACATCCCAGGAATCAGTCTGGTGAACCTTCTCTGCACTCCCTCTATGGCAACAATGTCCTTCCTCAGTCTTGGTAGGATGGTAACATTCGGGAGGAAAAGTAGTCACTTAAGGAATAGTACCCTTCAGCAAAGGGTAACCTAGGAAGGGGAAAATCTTCGGTATCAGGGGGGGAGGTCCACTGATTGATTACAGCGTGACGTGATATTGTGACCGAGTGTTTGTATACTGTGCGCTAGTGCTTTAAATCCTTTTGTAAATTGTAAAAATCTAGCTTTCTGTATTGTTATCGGATCCGAACTGTGTAAATACTCTGTGTATGTAAATACATTTAGAAAGTTAAGATTTAGAGTGTGTTAAGTTCGCGGACTGTTATTTGTATCGCTGCTTGTGTGAGTGTTTAATCTCCTTCTTCCTGAGGAGACTGAAGAAGGTCCATCTGTCTCCTCAGATCCTGGTGAACTTCTACCACTGCACCATCGAGAGCATCCTTACCAACTGTATCACAGTATGGTATGACAACTGCTCTGTCTCCGACCGGAAGGCATTGCAGAGGGTGGTGAAAATTGCCCAACGCATCACCGGTTCCTTGCTCCCCTCCATTGAGTCTGTCCAAAGCAAGCGCTGTCTGCAGAGGGCACTCAGCATCGCCAAGGACTGCTCTCACCCCAACTGTTTACCCTCCTACCATCCGGGAGGCGCTACAGGTCTCTCCGTTGCCGGACTAGCAGGTCGAGGAACAGCTTCTTTCCGGCGGCTGTCACTCTACTCAACAACGTACCTCGGTGACTGCCAATCACCCCCCCCCTCTGTACTGTACACTGCACAATGACAATAAAGTTTGAATTTGAATCTGAATACACTGCCACAATGACAATAAAGTTTGAATCGGAATCTGAATCTGAATCTGAATACAGAGGCTCACCTGTATCTCCTCCAACCTCATCTACTGCATCCGCTGCTCTAGATGTCAGCTGATCTACATCGGTGAGACTAAGCGGAGGTTGGGCGATCGTTTCGCCGAACACCTCCGCTCGGTCTGCAAGAACCTACCTGACCTCCCTGTGGCTCAGCAATTCAACTCCCCCTCCCATTCCCCATCCGACCTCTCTGTCCTGGGTCTCCTCCATGGCCAGAGTGAGCAACACCGGAAATTGGAGGAACAGCACCTCATATTCCGCTTGGGGAGTCTGCATCCTGCGGGCATGAACATTGAATTCTCCCAATTTTGTTAGCCCTTGCTGTCTCCTCCCCTTCCTCAGCCCTGGGGCTCCTCCTTTTTCCTTACTTCTCCCCGCCACCCCCTATCAGTCTGAAGAAGGGTTTCGCCCCGAAAAACGTTGCCCATTTCCTTCGCTCCATAGATGCTGCTGCACCCGCTGAGTTTCTCCAGCATTTTTGTCTACCTTCGATTTTCCAGCATCTGCAGTTCCTTCTTGAACCCTGATTCTGAATCTTATGGATTTAGATACTTGAAGTAAAAGTGCGTTTGAATTAGATATTTGTCGTTGTTTCGATCGGAGTATTGTGAGAATCTGAGTCGTGGTTCGATCAGGGACTGTACTCTTTCGATCGCTGTGTCGGGGGAGGAGCCATTCCGCTGACCGATTGCGCCACGAGGAAGATTTATTAGAGTATAATTTACCGTCGTAACAAACAAATGTTTGTGGTTTATGTAGGAGTGTGGTTGTGCCTGATAGTAATAGATAGCGTGTTATCCTGTTTGTTTACAGAGTTACTTGCGTGTCTGAAGGTCATTTTCGGGCGTTTTCGATTGAGGATTAAAGGAGTGCGAGAATGTGTTTGATTGTGTTTGCATGTGTTTGATGGCTCCATGGAGTACTCTGATCCTGAATGGCCGGGGATTGAGAAAAGTGTACGATAGATAGGGCGTGGATGTGTGGGAGATAGGGGAATAATTTGAATGGGAGAGTAGGATTGGTGGAGGATAGGAGTAAAGAGTTAAGTAAGTAAGTTTATTGGCCAAGTATTCACATACAAGGAATTTGCCTTGGTGCTCCGCTCCCAAGTAACAACATGACATACGAATGACTCAGAAAACACTAAACATTAACATTAATAAGACATTAATGATAAAACACCATGCTGTTCCTCCAAAATTGGAGGAACAGCACCTCATATTCCGCCTGGGTTGCTTGCGTCCGGATGACATGAACGTTGAATTCTCCCAATTTTGCTAGCCCTTGCTGTCTCCTCTCCTTCCTTAACCCGCGAGCTGTCTCCTCCCATCCCCCCACCCTCGGGCTCCTCCTCCTCCCTTTTTCCTTCCTTCTCCCCCCCACCCCCCATCAGTCTGAAGAAGGGTTTTGGCCCAAAATGTCACCTATTTCCTTCGCTCCATAGATGCTGCTGCGCCCGCTGAGTTTCTCCAGCATTTTTGTGTACCAATGATAAAACACCATTGATCAAGCATGTGAACCAACAAAATACCAGATCAAAGACTGCAAATGCTTTGAGCCATTAGCCGTTGCTTAGGAGCGAGCTTGATACATTTAGGGATCAAAAGGAAGGATTTAGGAATCCTGTTTCGGGTGATCGGAAGCATGGGGGGAATAATGTAGATCGAGATGTAACTAATTTGCTATGAGTTCCCTCACAAGGCAGAGAAATGAAGACATTTATCAGGATCGTTAAATAAGAGATTAGGAAACTAGATTTGGCCGCGGGAGGGAATTAGAACAGTTAAAGGGATAAAATACATAGAACGGATTATTTGGCAGCATAGTAATAACGAATGTGCAAAAGAATTAATAGGGTTATGGAGAAAATATTTTGAGGATCGGAAGGCGAATAAGGAAGTTAAGAGTTCAAGAAGGAACTGCAGATGCAGGAAGATCGAAGGTACACAAAATTGCTGGAGAAACTCAGCGGGTGCAGCAGCATCTATGGAGCGAAGAAGTTAAGAGAATGGCTAGTTGAGAAAAAGCGATCGCTAAACTTGGAATCAAACTACAAGGTGAAGTAGATTGATCTCCAGGCATAGAAACATAGAAAATAGGTGGAGGAGTAGGCCATTGGGCCCTTCGAGCCTGCACCTCCATTCAATATGATCATGGCTGATCATCCAACTCAGTATCCTGTACCTGCCTTCTCTCCATACCCCCTAATCCCTTTAGCCACAAGGGCCACATCTAACTCCCTCTTAAATATAGCCAGTGAACTAGCCTCAACTACCTTCTGTGGCAGAGAATTCCAGAGATTCACCACTCTCTGTGTGAAAAATGTTTTCCTCATCTCGGTCCTAAAAGATTTCCCCTTATCCTTAACTGTGACCACTTCCCCAACTCTGAACAATCTTCCTGCATCTCTGTTCTAAAATGGCTATCAGATCCCCTCTCAATCTTCTAAATTCTAGCAAGTACAAGCCCCTTTGTTCATTTGAAAGACATCCCTGGAACATCGGGAACAATCTCCCTCTATGGCTGCATGCGTTAGTCCGGGGATCGCTGGTCGGCGCGAACTCCAAAGGACCTGACCCCTGTATTTTAAAAGAACTAAACTTTGTAAGTTTCTATGTTTCAGAAGAAAGATAAATAACCCTATAACCAATCTTCTAAATTACAGCAGAAACAAGTCTCGGCCCTACAAGTCCGTGCTGAACATTTTTTTTTTCCGTTAAGCACTCATAAGACTGAGTCTATCCAGTCTTCTCTTCATATGAAATGATACCAACGAACCTGACATCCCTGGGCTCATTCCACACAGCTCACTCTCTGGTAAAGAAGTTCCCCCTCATGTTACCCCTAAACTTCTGTCCCTTAATTCTGAAGTCATGTCCTCTTGTTTGAATCCTCCCTATTCTCTTGCCACATCAACTCTGTCTATCCCTCTCATCGTTTTAAAGACCTCTATCAAGTCCCCCCTTACTTTCTGTGCCGAGAGGGACCGCTTATTCAACCTTTCGCGTAACTCGGTTGAAACCCAAAGGATTCTGTAAATTCCGTACTCTCTCTATTTTGTATCCTTTCTAAACAAAATTGTAAACCAAACTCCAGAGGCTCACCATTACAATGTTTCATTACAGAAAGATAAATGACACCAAATGAACCAAATGAAAGATAATGAACGTATAACGCATGTGAATGCTGAGACTGCCTGTACCTCATTACATTGGAGGGCAGATATTACAGTAAAACATCTAATAATAATATAATTTGAGATTTCACTGTTGTATTTTTAAACCAAGAAATTGGTACATGTCAAGGCGACCTGCACAAAAGTAACAAAGATGCTCTGGACATTTTGGAATCTTTAATTAAGTTATAATATAAAATAGTAATAGACTTACAGAATGAAGTCACTGATGTCACTAAAAATAGCTACGTCTCCAATAAATAATGTAGTTCCCTGCTTATATTACTTCAAGCTCGTTAAATTAGTAGCTTGTTTCACTTCTAATTTATATCCGTAAGTAGCAGTGTAAAATGCGTACACCTTTCATTCTATCAATCGGGATTAGTGGGAGGGACGGCACTGGGGTCAAGTCCAGACAGTGTAATAGTGTTGGAGTGGGTAGAGTCATCGACGCATAGAGGTCATTCTGGGCGGTCACGGTGGTGCAGCGGTAGAGTTGCTGCTTTACAGCGAATGCAGCGCCGGAGACCCGGGTTCGATCCCGACTACTGGTGCTGTCTGTACGGAGTTTGCACGTTCTCCCCGTGACCTGCGTTGGTTTTCTCCGAGATCTTCGGTTTCCTCCCACACTCCAAAGACGTACAGGTTTGTAGGTCAATTGGCTTGGTAAATGTAAAAATGGTCCCTAGTGGGTGTAGGATAGTGTTAGTGTGCGGGGATCGCTGGATGGTGCGGACTCGGTGGACCGAAGTGGCCTGTTTCCGTGATGTATCTCTCTAAACTATAGGGCACATACACAGGCCCTTCAGCCCAACTCATCCATCCAATCAACATATCCATCTGAGCTACAGTGTAGTTTAGTTTAGATTAGTTTAGTTTAGAGATACAGCGCGGAAACAGACCCCTCAACCCACCAAGTCGCACCGACCAGCGATCCCCGCAAACTAACACTATCCTACATGCATTAGCGTCAATTTTTTAAATATTGATACCAAAGCCATTTAAACTACAAACCTGTACGTCGTTGGAGAGTGGGAGGAAACCGAAGATCCCGGAGAAAACCCACGCAGGTCACGGGGAGAACGTACAAACTCCGTACAAGCACCAGTAGTCGGGATCGAACCCGGGTCTCGCACGCTGTAAACGCCGTAAGGCACCATCATGCTGCCCCTTTTCGCTAGTTTAGTTTAGTTTTAAGTTTAGAGATACAGCGTAGGACCAGGCTCTTCGAGTCACATTGTCTTAGAGCGTGGTAAAAGGTCCTTCGGCACAACTTGCCCACGCCGACCATTTAAACCACACCCACCTGCCTGCTTTTGGCCCATATTCCTCCAAACCTACCCTCTACCCATGTACCTGTCTAATTATTTCTTAAACGTGTGATAGTACCAGCCTCAACTACCTCCTCCGGCAACCCTTTCCAGTAGACAATAGACAATAGACAATAGGTGCAGGAGTAGGCCATTCGGCCCTTCGAGCCAGCACCGTCATTCAATGTGATCATGGCTGATCATCCCCAATCAGTACCCCGTTCCTGCCTTCTCCCCATATCCCCTGACTCCCCTATCTTTAAGAGCCCTATCTAGCTCCATCTTGAAAGTATCCAGAGATCCTGCCTCTGCGGCAGAGAATTCCACAGACTCACCACTCTCTGTGTGAAAAAGTGTTTCCTCATCTAAGTCCTAAATGGCTTGCCCCTTATTCTTAAACTGTGGCCCCTGGTTCTGGACTCCCCCAACATCGGGAACATGTTTCCTCGTCTCCGTTCTAAATGGCTTACTCCTTATTCCTGAATAAGGTTCCATACACCCACCACCCTTTGTGTATAAAGTCACCCCTCAGGTGCACATTAAATCTTCCCCTCTTCACCTTAAATGTTTCCTCCTCAGCTTAAAATGGGTGCCTATGTCAACAAATCACTCATGCATTAGGCCTCCTCCATTGTCTTCTTCTTCCAGCATATGGCGGGGCACAGCCTAAACTTGTTCTATTTGATCTTATTTGATCGTGCACGCCAGGTTAATTGTGTTCGTCGAAACAGGGCGGACCACGTGAAGGTTGCAATCTCCCACCTTCTATCTGGCAAACAAAAAGGTTCTGATTGTCTACCTTATCTACCCATTTCATACTTTAAGATTCTTCCATCAAATCTTCCCACAATCTCAACTGTGCCAAGTCAGTCAGGTGGCACGGTGGCGCAGCGGTGTATCTCTAAACTAAACTAAACTAAACTAAAAGACATCCACCAACAAATAATCCATACCCCTCTGCTCCAAGCATACCCATGAGATCTAACTGAAAGCCTCTTAAACACTGCAATCAGTCTGAAGAAGGGTCCCAAAACATCACCTATCCATGTTCTCCACAGATGCTGCCTGACCCGCTGAGTTACTCCAGCACTCTGTGAAACGTCACCTATCCATGTTCTCCACAGATGCTGCCTGACCCGCTGAGTTACTCCAGCACTCTGTGTCGTTTTTTTGTAAACCAGCATCTTCCACCCTGTGTGTCCACTGGCCCCACACATCTCCATTAAGCATTCCCCCTCTCATCTTAAAGCTCTGCTCGCTGGGTCTTTGACATTTCCCTGCTGGCAATAAAAGGTCCTGACTGTCTACCTGATCTTCCCATCTCATAATTTAAGATGCTTCCATCAGACCATCCCTCAATCTCGACGTCAGTCGCTGCCTCACAGCGCCAGAGATCCGGGTTCGATCCTGACTAGGGAGGCTGTCTGTACGGAGTGTGTACATTCTCCCTGTGACCTGCGTGGTCCCTCAACACCACACGGATGTGTCATCCCAAAATTGCTGTGCTGAAAACTGGCTGGAGTGGAATTTAAATCTGCAACCTCTGACTCAAAGCGCATCAAGCCATATTGGACATTCCACACTGGATTAAGCCTGGGGGAAACTCAAGAGGTGAAAATACTGCACCGTCCTTCCTCATTCTTTGCAATTTTCCCACTCTCATGTTGGACAGATTATGATTCATTAAGTGGTGATGGTTATCTCACAAGTGGGTGACTATCCATCCTCCACCCAATGTATTTTTTCTATCAAAGTTGGACACAAAATGCTAGAGTAACTCAGCGGGACAGGCAGCATCTCTGGAGAGAAGGAATGGGTTACGTTTCGGGTCGAGACCCTTGTTCGGACTGCATTTTGTGTCTATCTTCGGTGTAAGCCGGCGACATCTGCAGTTCCTTCCCACACATTCTTCTATCAACGACTCCATCTCCACAGCAATTGGACCTACCCCGTCTCCACACCGCTCATTGAGTCATAGCCTCAGGCAGCATTTTATCGGGATGCATCACTGCACGGTTTGGAAATATCTCCATCCACGACCGCAAAAATATTGCAGAGAATTGTGGACGCAGGGTGACGTTGCAGGTCGAGACCCAGCTTCACGGACCGTTTCTTCCCAGCTGTTATCAGGCAACTGAACCATTCTAACATTCCTGAGGTGGCAGAACTTTCATATGAGGAAAGACTGGATAGACTCGGCTTGTACTCGCTAGAATTTAGACGATTGAGGGGGGGATCTTATAGAAACTTACACAATTCTTAAGGGGTTGGGCAGGCTAGATGCAGGAAGATTGTTCCCGATGTTGGGGAAGTCCAGAACTAGGGGTCACAGTTTAAGGATAAGAGGGAAGTCTTTTAGGACCGAGATGAGAAAAACATTTTTCACACAGAGAGTGGTGAATCTGTGGAATTCTCTGCCACAGAAGGTAGTTGAGGCCAGTTCATAGGCTATATTTAAGAGGGAGTTAGATGTGGCCCTTGTGGCTAAAGGGATCAGGGGGTATGGAGAGAAGGCAGGAACAGGATACTGAGTTGGATGATCAGCCATGATCATATTGAATGGCGGTGCTGGCTTGAAGGGCCGAATGGCCTACTCCTGCACCTATTGTCTATTATCATCTATAACACCAACTAGAGCGCGGTCTTTAATCAGAATGTACTGGTCTTCACCTTGTATTAAATGTTATTCCCTTTATCCTGTACCTGTCCACGGTGGACGGCTTGATTGTAATCATGTCTTGTCTTTCTGCTGACTAGATAGAACGCAACAACATAATTTCACTGTACCTCAGTACATGTGACAATAAACAGAACTAAACTACATTAATTTCAACCACTAGACTTGCTTCTATCTTGCAATTAGAACATAGAAACATAGAAACATAGAAAATAGGTGCAGGAGTAGGCCATTCGGCCCTTCGAGCCTGCACCGCCATTCAATATGATCATGGCTGATCATCCAACTCAGTATCCTGTACCTGCCTTCTCTCCATAACCCCTGATCCCTTTAGCCACAAGGGCCACATCTAACTCCCTCTTAAATATAGCCAATGAACTGTGGCCTCAACTACCTTCTGTGGCAGAGAATTCCACAGATTCACCACTCTCTGTGTGAAAAATGTTTTTTTCATCTCGGTCCTAAAAGATTTCCCCCTTATCCTTAAACTGTGACCCCTAGTTCTGGACTTCCCCAACATCGGGAACAATCTTCCTGCATCTAGCCTGTCCAACCCCCTTAAGAATTTTGTAAGTTTCTATAAGATCCCCCCTCAATCTTCTAAATTCTAGCGAGTACAAGCCGAGTCTATCCAGTCTTTCTTCATATGAAAGTCCCTGACATCCCAGGAATCAGTCTGGCGAACCTTCTCTGTACTCCCTCTATGGCAAGAATGTCCTTCCTCAGATTAGACCACAACATAGAACATGGAACAGGACAGGAAGGAGAATGGGGGTTGAGAGGGGAAAATAGATCAGCCATCACTGAATGGCGGAGTCATTTGAAGGGTCAATGGCCTAATTCTGCTCATAGAACTTATGAACTTAAACCATCTTCTTCCAATCCCTGTTCCCGATGTTGGGGGAGTCCAGAACCAGCGGCCACAGTTTAAGAATAAGGGGTAAGTCATTTTGAACGGAGATGAGGAAACACTCTTTCACCCAGAGAGTTGTCAATCTGTGGAATTCTCCCCCTCAGAAGGCAGTGGAGGCCAATTCTCTGGATGCTTTCAAGAGAGAGTTAGATAGAGCTCTTAAAAGATAGCGGAGACAGGGGATATGGTGGGAAGGCAGGAACAGGGTACTAAATATGGATGATCAGCCATGGGATAAAGGAGAAATTAAGGATAGAGGGGAAATTGTTTAGGACTGAGATGAGAAAAACTTTTTTCACGCAGAGAGTGGTGAATCTCTGGAATTCTCTGCCACAGAAGGTAGTTGAGGCCAGTTCATTGTCTATATTTAAGAGGGAGTTAGATGTGGCTAAAGGGATCAGGGGGTTTGGAGAGAGGGATGGGATACTGAGTTGGATGATCAGCCATGATCATATTGAATGGCAGTGCAGGCTCGAAGGGCCGAATGGCCTACTCCTGCACCTATTTTCTATGTTTCTGTGTTTCTATGATCACAGTGAATGGCGGTGCTGGCTCGAAGGGCCGAATGGCCTAACTGCGCCTTTTGTCTATTGTCTATATCCAAGTTCTCCCCGTGACCGCGTGTGTTTCCTCTGGGGCGCTCCGGTTTCCTCCCATATAACCATATAACAATTACAGCACGGAAACAGGCCATCTCGGCCCTACAAGTCCGTGCCGAACAACTTTTTTCCCTTAGTCCCACCTGCCTGCACTCATACCATAACCCTCCATTCCCTTCTCATCCATATGCCTATCCAAGTTATTTTTAAATGATACCATTGAACCTGCCGACACCACTTCCACTGGAAGCTCATTCCACACCGCTCTCTGAGTAAAGAAGTTCCCCCTCATGTTACCCCTAAACTTCTGTCCCTTAATTCTGAAGTCATATCCCAAAGACGTGCGGGCTGTGTAGGTTAATTGGCTTCTGTAAAAAAAATTCCCCCAGTGTGTGTAGGATAGAACAGGTGATGGCTGGTTGGTGCGGACACGGTGGGATTCTGTGAACGCTGTGTCTCTACAACTAGAACAAAATCTCTGTTTGCCTTCCCTCACTTTCAGAAGTTGAACGCCAAAACAGTTTTAGATATGTTAATTTTTGTAATGTACCTGGATAGATATCTAGATGCATAAACATGAGCCACGCCGACAGAGAGCCAGGATGGAACGTTGGCACGGCATTAAAAGAATAATCTCCCATTCATCTTGATATTTTGGCTTGGTCGACCAGACTTTTGCTCATGGCTTCTTCCGCCTCTCTTGATCTCCACCATGCAGTCAAAGATCTTCTCATGCCGAAAGCAAAATACCGCAGACGCGGGAGTTGGGAAATCAATGCAGGCAACATTGCGAGACGCCCCGCAGGTTAGGTCATGTTTGGAGAGCGAAAGTGAGCTAATGTTTTTAGATCGAAATCTTTCAACCAATTTTAGTTCAGTTCCTTGTCACGTGTGCTGAGGTATGGTGAGAAACTTTTTTGTTGCGTGCTAACCAGTCAGTGGAAAGACAGCACATGATGATCAGCCATGGTCATATTGAATGGCGGTGTAGGCTCGAAGGGCCGAATGGCCTACTCCTGCACCTATTTTCTATGTTTCTATGATTACATCCGAGCCGTTCACAGTGTACAGATACATGATAAAAGGGGAAAAAAACACGAATAACGTTCAGTGCAAGATAAAGTCCGATCAAAGACAGTCCGAGGGTCTCCAATGAGGTAGATGGTAGATCAAGATCTCCAGTGGTAGGTAGGATGGTTCAGTTGCCTGATAACAGCTGGGAAGAAGCTGTCCCTGAATCTGGAGGTGTGCGTTTTCACACTTCTGTATCTCTTGCCTGACGGGAGAGGGGTGCGATTTGTCCTTGATTATGCTGCTGGCCTTGCCGAGGGAGTGTGATTGTGTGATGCAAGGGCTACAGAGATGGTGCTGTTAATCCTGGCTAATGGAGAGGCTAGGAGTTCAAAATGGGGTAAAAGCTTCAGGGTTGCTGGGGAGATTTGGTCAATTGGAATTGCTCTCTGCAGAGCTGGGACAAGCTGCGAAGAGGTGCCAGTATGTCTAGAGCTTCGATACAATTTGCAAGAAAAGAATGAGAACATCTGCAAGCCTTGTCAATTAGGTGCAAAATGCATAGAATGGATTGAATGGCTGCAAACCAGACATACACCTTATAAATAATTGTAAATAATGTTGCAGAGTTTGAATTTGCCGAGTGTTGCTTGGATGAGGTATTGAGCCTTGTCTGGGTTTCTGGCAGATCAGGGTAAATGTTTCTAAGTTGGCTTCCTTGCGAAGTCCGTTTTGAATACAATGTATTGAGCTGATGTATTATTGGGTTTGAGGAATGTCTGTTATGTATGGGGTTAATTGATATCTGTAATTGGATTATTAAGAGACCACCCCCATGTGGTCCGGTCCCTCGAGGTCCCGGGACATATAAAAGTCCGCTATCACGAGGTCCAGGGTCGATCTTCTGGGAGAGCGCATGGCACTGCGTGACCTTCTGGAGTGCCTCTGTCTGAGCGAGGCCTAGAGGGCTTGACCAGGCAGACACGAGGATCTAACCCGCGGCGGGATAGGTACAGTAGTTGAATTGTAACACGCTTTTGTTAAAATAAAATGTAGTTGTTTCAAGTGCTTGATTCAATGTTTTTACTGAAACTAGACTGGGGGGAAGCTTGGAAACGAGCAATTTACAGTGCAATGGTCAAACGACCAGACTAATGATCGGCGGGAGACACAAAGTGTTGCAGTTCCTCTGCCGGCTTGCATCATGTACCCACAAACCGCTCTGTGAATAACTTGCCCCTCAGATTCCCTCTTCACCACATTCTATGCCCTCTAGTTTTAATCTCCACAACTCTTGGGGAAAGACTGTGACCGTCCACCTTATCCATGTCCCTCATAATTTTATGAACTTTACAAAGTAATATCATGAATGAATGAATGTATGAATGAATTAATGCATGAATGAATGAATGAATGAATGCATGTATCAATGAATGAATGAATGCATGAATGAATGAATGTATGAATGAATGAATGATGAATGAATGAATGAATGAATTAATGAATGGATGTATGAATGAACGAATGAATGAATGAACGAATGAATGAATGAATGGATGAATGAATGAATGAACGAATGAATGATGGAATGAATGAATGAATGAATGATGAATGAATTGCATGAATGAATGAATGAATGATTGAATGAATTGCATGAATGAACGGATGAATGCATTAATGAACGAATGAATGAATGAATGGATGTATGAATGAATGGATGATTGAATGGATGTATGAATGAATGAATGGATGAATGAATGAATGAATGAATGAATGAATGAATGAATGTATGAATGTATGAACGAATGTATGGATGAATGATGAATGAATGAATGAACGAATGAATGATGGAATGAATGAATGAATGGATGGATGTATGAACGAATGTATGAATGAATGAATGAACGAATGAATGATGGAATGAATGAATGAATGGATGGATGATGATGAATGAATGAATGGATGAATGAATGCATGATTGAATGAATGATGAATGAATGAATGGATGACTGAATGAATGCATGCATGTATGAATGAATGAATGTATGAATGCATGAATGAATGATGAATGAATGAATGAACGAATGATGATGAATGAATGAATGAATGGATGGATGAATGAAATGAATGAATGAATGAATGAATGAATGAATGAATGAATGAATGAATGAATGGATGGATGGATGAATGAATGAATGGATGAATGAATGAATGATGGAATGAATGAATGAATGATGAATGAATGAATGAATGATGGAATGAATGAATGAATGAATGAATGAATGAATGAATGAATGAATGAATGAATGAATGATGGAATGAATGAATGAATGAATGAATGAATGAATGAATGAATGAATGAATGAATGAATGAATGAATGAATGAATGAATGAATGAATGAATTAATGAATGAATGAATGAATGTATGAATGAATGAATGAATGAATGATGAATGAATGATTGATTGAATGAATGAATGAATGAATGAATGAACGAATAAGTTTATTGCACGTATTCACATACAAGGAATTTGCCTTGGTGCTCCACTCAATGACATACAGTGACAGTTAGGAATTACACATATAACATTAAACATTAATAATAAAACATTATTGATTAAACATGTGAATTAAATAAAATACCAGAGCAAAAGGAGGCTACAGATTTTTGGTTATTGAGTAGAGCTACTACTCGTGGAAAAAAATTGTTTTTATGTCTGGCTGTGGCAGCTTTGACAGTCCGGAGTCGCCTTCCAGAGGGAAGTGATGCAAAGAGTTTGTGGCCAGGGTGAGAGGGGTCAGAGATGATCTTACCCGCTCGCTTCCTGGCCCTTGCAGTGTACAGTTCATCAATGGAGGGAAGGTTACAGCCAACAACCTTCTCAGCTGATCGGACGATTCGCTGCAGCCTCCAGGTGTCGTGCTTGGTGGCTGAGCCAAACCAGACCATGATGGAGAAGGTGAGGTAGACAAAAGTGCTGGAGAAACTCAGCGGGTGCGGCAGCATCTATGGAGCGAAGGAAATAGGCAACGTTTCCTTCGCCTATTTCCTTCGCTCCATAGATGCTGCCGCCGCCGCTGAGTTTCTCCAGCACTTTTGTCTACCTTCGATTTTCCAGCATCTGCAGTTCCTTCTAGAACATGGAGAAAGTGAGGACAGACACTACGATGGCCGTGTAGAATTGGACCATCATTGCCTGTGGCAGATTGTGCTTCCTCAGCTGCAGCAGGAAGTGCATCCTCTGTTGTGCCTTTTTGACTGTGGAGTCGATGGTAGCCCCTCACTTAAGGTCCTTGGAGATGAGGGTTCCCAGGAACTTAAAAAACTCCACAGATGTGACTGGTGTTGTTGATGGTGAGGGGGAGCTCTCCTAAAGTCTATAATCAATTCCACTGTCTTAAGAGCATTGAGCTCCAGGTTGTTGCGATGGCACCAGGCCGCCAGCTGTGTCACTTCCTGTCTGTAGGCAGATTCCTCCCCATCCTGGATCAGTCCAATCAGAGTTGTGTCGTCCGCAAACTTGAGAAGCTTGACAGAGGTGTCAGTGGAGGTGCAGACGTTGGTGTAGAGAGGGGAGAGGAGAGGAGAGGAGAGGAGAGGAGAGGAGGAGAGAGAGAGGAGAGGAGAGGAGAGGAGAGGAGAGGAGAGGAGAGGAGAGGAGAGAGTACGCAGCCTTGCGGTGCTCCTATGCTGAGGGTTTACAGGTCCGAGATGTGCTTTCCCAGCCTCACATGCTGCTTCCTGTCTGACAGGAAGCTGGTGATCCACCGACAGAGGGGTTCAGGCACAGGTGCAGGAACATATACCGCTACCACAAGGAGTAAGTCTCAGTCTATCCACTCTCTCAGGCCCTCAAGTCCCGGTAACATCCCCACGAATGTAGGAAGGAACAGCAGATGCTGGTTTAAACCGAAGATAGACACAAAATGCTGGAGTAACTCAACGGATCAGGCAACATCTCTAGAGAGAAGGAATAGGTGACGTTTCGGGTCGAGACCCTTCTTCAGTCTAACCCGCTGAGTTACTCCAGCTTTTTGTTTGTTTCTTTTCCCACCATTTCTAACTTAATGACATCCTCCCCACAGCTAGAAGAGCAGAATGCCCTAAGTGTAGTCTCACCAATGACGTGTACACTCGGAACACAACGGCCCAATGCCTAATATCCAGGCCTTGCCATTGACTGTGTAAGGACATTCTTGCTATTGAGGGAGTGCAGCGTAGGTTTACAAGGTTAAATCCCGGGATGGCGGGACAGCCATATGCTGAGAGAATGGAGCGGCTGGGCTTGTACACCCTGGAGTTTACATAGAAACATAGACATTAGGTGCAGGAGTAGGCCATTCGGCCCTTCGAGCCTGCACCGCCATTCAATATGATCATGGCTGATCATCCAACTCAGTATCCCGTACCTGCCTTCTCTCCATACCCTCTGATCCCCTTAGCCACAAGGGCCACATCTAACTCCCTCTTAAATATAGCCAATGTACTGGCCTCGACTACCCTCTGTGGCAGAGAGTTCCAGAGATTCACCACTCTCTGTGTGAAAAAAGTTCTTCTCATCTTGGTTTTAAAGGATTTCCCCCTTATCCTTAAGCTGTGACCCCTTGTCCTCGACTTCCCCAACATCGGGAGCCTTCTTCCTGCATCTAGCCTGTCCAACCCCTTAAGAATTTTGTAAGTTTCTCTAAGATCCCCTCTCAGTCTCCTAAATTCTAGAGAGTATAATCCAAGTCTATCCCGCCTTTCTTCATAAGACAGTCCTGACATCCCAGGAATCAGTCTGGTGAACCTTCTCTGCACTCCCTCTATGGCAATAATGCCCTTCCTCAGATTTGGAGACCAAAACTGTACGCAATACTCCAGGTGTGGTCTCACCAAGACCCTGTACAACTGCAGTAGAACCTCCCTGCTCCTATACTCAAATCTTAGAAGGATGAGAGGATATATTATTAAAACATATAAGATTATTAAGGGTATGGACACGCCAGAGGCAGGAAACATGTTCCCGATGCTGGGGGAGTCCAGAACCAGCGGCCACAGTTTAAGAATAAGGGGCAAGGAAACACTTTTTCACACAGACGGTGGTGAGTCTGTGGAAATCTCTGCCTCAGAGGGCAGTGGGGGACAGGTTCTCTGGATAAAATTTCAAGAGAGAGCTAGATAGGGCTCTTAAGGATAGCGGAGTCTGGGGATATGGGGAGAAGGCAGGAACGGGGTATTGATTGTGGATGATCAGCCATGATCACATTGAATGGCGGTGCTGGCTCGAAGGGCTGAATGGCCTCCTCCTGCACCTATTGATTTGAGAATTAGGGGACAGAAGTTTAGATGGAGGCATGAGGGGGAACTTCTTTACTCAGAGAGTGGTGGCGGTGTGGAATGAGCTTCCAGTGGAAGTGGTGGAGGCAGGTTCGATTTTATCATTTAAAAATAAATTGGATAGGTATATGGACGGGAATGGAATGGAGGGTTATGGTATGAGTGCAGGTAGATGGGACTAGGGGAGAATAAGTGTTCGGCACGGACTTGAAGGGCCGAGATGGCCTGTTTCCGTGCTGTAATTGTTATATGGTTATATGGTTATATTGTCTACAAGTCCAGCCTTGGTTTTTAATTAGTAAAATGCCACACTTTGCATTTATATATCAGCTACAGTGAAACACTGAAAATAGAAACAGAATTAATAAAAAACAAATGAAACTGCAGATATTGGAGGCAAACCCATGTCCACCACAGATGCTGCCTGATGAAGGGTCTTGACCCAAAACGTCAACTATTCCTTTTCTTCAGAGATGCTGCCTCACCCGCTGAGTTACTCCAGCACTTTGTGTTCTAGTTAAGATTCCAGCATCTGCAGCCCATGTGACTTAGAAGGGTACCAATCAGATACAATAGACAATAGACAATAGACAATGGGTGCAGGAGGAGGCCATTCGGCCCTTCAAGCCAGCACCGCCATTCAATGTGATCATGGCTGATCATCCCCAATCAGTACCCCGTTCCTGCCTTCTCCCCATATCCCCTGACTCCGCTACCTTTAAGAGCCCTATCTAGCTCTCTCTTGAAAGTATCCAGAGAACCGGCCTCCACCGCCCTCTGAGGCAGAGAATTCCACAGACTCACAACTCTCTGTGAGAAAAAGTGTTTCCTCGTCTCCGAGGATTTGATTAGGGGGCTTAAGGTAAAGGAACCTCTGGGAGGTGGTGACCTGCGTATAAAATTGAACCCCGCAAATCAGATATGTCCGTAACTCTGTAGAGCAAAGGGGACTACAGAAGCATGAGGGAGGAGCTGGCTAAAGTTGATTGGAAAGGGACCATAACAGGAATGACGGTGGAACAGCAATGGCGGGAATTTCCAAGTTAGATAAGTCATGATTGAATGGCGGAGTAGATTTGATGGGCCGAGTGGACTTATTCTGCTCCTAGAACCTATGTGCCCATGATTGTATGACAATGACTCCATGACTCTATGGGAAAGCACGGTGGGATGGGGAGTGGTGGGAGTGGTGAGAAGACCAGACCAGGGACACCTCCGCTCGGTCCGCGTTAACCAACCTGATCCCCCGGTGGCTCAGCACTTCAACTCCTCCTCCCAATCCGAATAAGACTTCTCTGCCCTGGGCCTCCTCCATGGCCAGAGTGAGCAACACCGGAAATTGGAGGAGCAGCACCTCAAATTGCGCTTGGGCAGTCTGCACCCCAGCGGCATAAACATTGACTTCTCCAATTTCCGGTAGCCCTTGCTGTCTCCTCCCTTTCTCAGCTCCCTCAACCCTCTGGCTCCTCCTCTTCCTTTCTCCTTTCTTCTCCCTTTGCTGTTCTACCCACTGTCTGATTCTCACCAGGACGGCACGGTGGCGCAGCAGTAGAGTTGCTGCCTTACAGCGCCAGAGACCCGGCTTCCATCCTCCTGACTACCGGTGCTGTCTGTACGGAGTTTGCACGTTCTCCCCCTGACCAGTTCCTATTTAATCTTCGGTTTCCTCCCACACTCCAAAGACTTAAGGGCCTGTCCCACGAGCGTGCGACTGCATGCGGCAAGCGTAAACTAACGTGGTCGCTTGAGCTGTACGGCCTCGTGGGGCCGGTCCCACTTCGATCGCCGGAGCCGTATGGAGTTGTGCGGAGCTGGTCCCGACATCGCGCGGGGCTCCGAAAAACTGTTCAAAAATTCCGCGCGGCAACGGCCTGCCGGCCCGCAGCTGCATTGAGGCCGTGCGCAGCGTCTCGACGGCCGTGCATAGCGTCTCAACACCGTACGCAGCATCTTGACGTGGTACGCAGCATCTTGACGCCGTACGCCTAGCGCAAACTTCCCGCGGACTTCGTTCGAACTTCACGTCAACTCGTACGCTTCTGGTTTGGTCGCGCTTGCCGCATGCAGGTCGCACGCTGGTGGGACAGGCCGTTTACAGGTTTGGAGTTACACCGGCTTGGTGTAAATGTAAAACTGTCCACAGTGTGTGTAGGATAGATAGTGTTAGCGTGCGGGGGAATCGCCGCTCGGCATGGACTCGGCGGGCCGAAGGGCCTGTTTCTGGGCTGCATCTCTAAACTGAGCGAGACTAAACCACTGTTTGGAAAATCCCATCTCACCGCCGGCTGAAATGAAACGTGTCGAAATGTTTAGGAATTCTCAGTCCGGCCAAACTGTGCTGTAATGAAAGTACAAGTCACCCGAATGGCATTCTGCGAATTTACCGCGAGGAATTGAAATAGGTCTGAATCAAACACTAATTGGAGAGACAGCACGTCAGATTTCGCTTGGGCAACCTACACCCCAGCGGCATGAACATTGGTTTCTCCAACATCAAGTAACCCTTGCTTTCCCTCTCTCTCTGCCTCTCCACCACCCTAGTTCTCCGAATAGTTTCACTGTCTTCCTGATTAAATATTACTGATTGCACGCCTCGTTGTCACCTTCCCCTCATCTAACATGAACCATTCGACATTTCCTTGACCATCGTCCCCTTTGATCTGATTTTTCACACCTTGTCCTTCCATGTCTCTAAGGGAGACAAATAATACTGGAGGAGCTCAGCGGGTGAGGCAGCATCTATATGCAGTGGTTCTTAACCTGGGGGTCGTGACTCCCTATCGGGGTCGTTTGGGGCTTAGCCAGGGGTCATGAAGGGGGACTCAAATAACATATCAATTTGTTGAGCCCATGTTTAGGAACCTAACAAAGGTAACACACACAGTATTTTGTTCCCGTACGCGCGTACTGGTGCCAAAAAGGTTAAGAACCTCTGATCTACGGAGAGAAGGAGTAGGTGACGTTTCGGGTCGAGACCCTTCTTCAGACTGCTATCAGGGGGGTGGAGGTGATCGGGTGGGGTGAAGGGAGAGGTGGAGACAGTAGGTTTTGTGGGAGAGCTGGGAAGGGGGAGGAGGGAGAAAGCAAGGGCCATCTGAAGTTAGAGAAGTCAATGTTCATACCACTGGGGTGTAAACTACCCAAACGAAATATGAGATGCTGTTCCTCCAATTTGCGCTGGGCCTCACTCTGGCCATGGAGGAGACCCAGGACAGATTGGGAATGGGAGGGGGAGTTGAAGCGCTGAGCCACCGGGAGATCAGGTAGGTTACAACGGACTGAGCGGAGGTGTTCAGCGAAACGATCGCCGAGCCTGCGCTTGGTCTCGCCGATGTAGAGAAGTTGACACCTGGAACAGCGGATACAGGAGATGAGGTTGGAGGAGGTGCAAGTGAACCTCTGCCTCACCTACCGAGTCAACTTGCAAATTAACTTTTGGGGAATCCTGCACCAGCACTCGTTCAGGACAGATCTCTGTGTCACACTGCCCCGACTCTCAGTCTGAAGACCTCAAACGTCACCCATTCCTTCTCTCCTGAGATGCTGCCTGTCCCGCTGAGTTACTCCAGCTTGTTGTGTCTACGGTCGGTGTAAACCGGCATCTGCAGTTCCTCCCTACACGGGAATCAAAACGGAACCAAGTGCAAGGAGAGAGAGCTCCTGGAATGGAGTGGGAAGGATAAGGCCTGGGGCAATACTCGGTAAACGCATTGTGTAGTGGGCGTGGAGTGATTAATTTAAAGGTCAAACCCAACCAAGACATTGTAATTTAAGTGACATTCATCTAACTATCTATCTTCTATACATTACTAAAACTCTCATCTTGACCACTTCCTGTCTGTGTTGTGATTAAATTTTCACAAAAACGATCCCCTATAGCACCACGATTTTTTGCCACCTGACTCGCCATTCTCCTCTGCTCCAAGTCAAATAAGCTTTGTTTCGATTGGTGAATTAGTACAAATGTTATGAAGGTTTTGAAGGTTCCCCTCCCCCACACCCCACACCACCTTCCTGTGCACGCCCAGGAATGTGAAGCTCTTGACCCTTTCAACCATCGACCCGTTGATATAGATGGGGCTGTGGGTCCCCCTCCTACTCCTTCCAAAGTCCACAATCAGTTCCTTGGTTTTGCTGGTGTTGAGGGCCAGGTTATTGCGCTGGCA
Organism: Leucoraja erinaceus; assembly: GCF_028641065.1. NCBI lineage: Eukaryota > Metazoa > Chordata > Chondrichthyes > Rajiformes > Rajidae > Leucoraja > Leucoraja erinaceus. The sequence continues at coordinate 3,808,601 of NC_073381.1, read as the reverse complement.
CCATATGGACAGTTGCTCGATCTCTCTTCTGTACTCTGACTCATCCCCATCAGTGATACGCCCCACAACAGTGGTGTCGTCAGCGAACTTGATGATGGAGTTCGCACTATGGCCGGCTACGCAGTCATGAGTATAGAGTGAGTACAGCAGGGGGCTGAGCATGCAGCCTTGAGGTGCTCCCGTGCTAAGTAGTATACAAACTTAAAGCACAAGGCATTGGGGGTTCAGTATTGATGTGGATAGACAACCGGCTGGCAAACAGGAAGCAAAGAGTAGGAGTAAACGGGTCCTTTACACAATGGCAGGCAGTGACTAGTGGGGTACCGCAAGGCTCAGTAGATATAGATAGATAGATATGCCATTTATTGTCACTATACATGTACAGTGAAACTGAAAGCTGCTCGTACTCAGTGCATACATACAATTTTACACAAAAAACAAGAAACAGAAAAACAAAACAGAAGGGAGATGGGGGGGGGGGGAATAGGTGCACAAATTCTACGGCGCTACATACATATATACATATATACAGATGGAAGTCCGTGTTGGGCGGTGTAGTCAGTGCATGTGTGGATTTGAATTTATGGTAGATATAATTCTCGGGAAGCAGCTATTCCTGAGTCTGTTTGTCCTGGATTTGATGCACCTATAGCGCCTTCCAGAGGGCAGCAGGTCGAACAGTCCAAACGCAGGATGGGAGCTGTCTTTGGTGATCTTCTTTGCCCTGCTAAGGCAGCGGGAGGTGTAGATGTCCATCAGGGAGGGGAGAGGGCAACCAATGATCCTCTGCGCTGTCCTGGTTACCCTCTGAAGCCTCTCCCTGTCTGCCATGGTGCAGCTGCCATACCATGCTGTAATGCAGTATGTCAGCAGGCTCTCGATGGACGAGCGGTAGAAAGGTCAGCAGCAGGTTAGAGTCCAGGTTGTGCTTCCTGAGGACCCTCAGGAAGTGCAGCCGCTGCTGAGCCTTCTTGATGACCGCTGTCGTGTTGTCCGTCCAGGAGATGTCAGCAGCGATATGGACGCCGAGAAACCGGAAGGTGTTGACCCTCTCCACACACTCGCCGTTAATGTGTAGGGGGACTAAGTCGGTGCTGTGCCTCCTGAAGTCGACAATGAGCTCTTTTGTTTTCCTGGTGTTCAGAGCCAGATTGTTTTCTGAGCACCAGGTTGTCAACTTCAGGACTTCCTCTCTGTAGGCTGCCTCGTCTCCCTTTGAAATAAGTCCGACCACAGTAGTGTCGTCAGCAAATTTGACGAGGCGGTTGTTGTTGTGGGCCGGACTACAGTCGTAGGTGTAGAGACAGTATAAGAGGGGGCTTAGCACACAGCCCTGTGGGGAACCGGTACTCAACCTGCGAGTGGAGGAGAGGTGGGGGCCGAGTCTCACAGTCTGGGGCCGGTTTGTGAGGAAATCCTTAATCCAGGCACATGTGACAGTGGGGAGGCCGAGAGTGACCAGTTTACCAATGAGGATGTCCGGGATGATTGTATTAAAGGCTGAACTAAAATCCACAAAGAGCATCCGGACGTAGCTCTGCCCCTGCTCCAGATGGCTCAGCACAGAGTGGAGAGCTACGGTGATGGCGTCTTCTGTGGATCTGTTTTGGCGATAAGCGAATTGGTGGGGGGTCGAAGTCTGGTGGTAGATAGTCCTTGATGTGCTGGAGGACCAATCTCTCGAAGCACTTCGTGATTACCGGAGTGAGGGCAACAGGACGGTAGTCATTAAGGCTGGTGATGGGAGACTTCTTCGGCACAGGGACGATTGTGGCTGATTTTAGGCAGGACGGAATAACTGCCTGGGCCAGGGAGAGATTGAAAATTCTGGTGAAGATGGCAGTGAGCTGGTGGGCGCACGCTTTGAGCACCTTACCAGGGACTCCATCTGGGCCGGTAGCCTTCTTGGGGTTCACTGCCAGGAGCACCCGTCTGACATCGTGTTCCCCGACAGTGAGTGGGGTAGTACAGGAGTACTGGGACCCCAGCTATTTACAATATATATTAATGATCTGGATGAGGGAATTGAAGGCAATATCTCCAAGTTTGCGGATGACACTAAGCTGGGGGGCAGTGTTAGCTGTGAGGAGGATGCTAGGAGACTGCAAGATGACTTGGATAGGCTGGGTGAGTGGGCAAATGTTTGGCAGATGCAGTATAATGTGGATAAATGTGAGGTTATCCATTTTGGTGGCAAAAACGGGAAAGCAGACTATTATCTAAATGGTGGCCGATTGGGAAAGGGGGAGATGCAGCGAGACCTGGGTGTCATGGTACACCAGTCATTGAAGGTAGGCATGCAGGTGCAGCAGGCAGTAAAGAAAGCGAATGGTATGTTAGCTTTCATTGCAAAAGGATTTGAGTATAGGAGCAGGGAGGTTCTACTGCAGTTGTACAGGGTCTTGGTGAGACCACACCTGGAGTATTGCGTACAGTTTTGGTCTCCAAATCTGAGGAAGGACATTATTGCCATAGAGGGAGTGCGGAGACTGTTCACCAGACTGATTCCTGGGATGTCAGGACTGTCTTATGAAGAAAGACTGGATAGACTTGGTTTATACTCTCCAGAATTTAGGAGATTGAGAGGATATCTTATAGAAACTTACAAAATTCTTAAGGGGTTGGACAGGCTAGATGCAGGAAAATTGTTCCCGATGTTGGGGAAGTCCAGGACAAGGGGTCACAGCTTAAGGATAAGGGGGAAATCCTTTAAAACCGAGATGAGAAGAACTTTTTTCACACAGAGAGTGGTGAATCTCTGGAACTCTCTGCCACAGAGGGTAGTTGAGGCCAGTTCATTGGCTATATTTAAGAGGGAGTTAGATGTGTCCCTTGTGGCTAAGGGGATCAGGGGGTATGGAGTGAAGGCAGGTACGGGATACTGAGTTGGATGATCAGCCATGATCATATTGAATGGCGGTGCAGGCTCGAAGGGCCGAATGGCCTACTCCTGCACCTAATTTCTATGTTTCTATGTTTGTTATTGAGCCTGTTATCGAGTTATCGAATATCCATTGATTTGGCCTCCACAGTCTTCTATGGCAAATAATTCCACAGCTTCACCACCTGTGGTTAATAAAAAAAAGGACAATTATGGTCCCAAAGTCCTGTCATAGTCATAGATTCATACATTGGGCGGCACGGTGGCGCAGCGGCAGAGTTGCTGCCTTACAGCGCCAGAGACCCGGGTTCGATCCTGACTATGGGTGCTGCCTGTATGGAGTTTGTACGTTCTCCCCGTGACCTGCGTGGGTTTTCTCTCATATCTTCGGTTTCAAAGACGTACAGGTTCAAAGATTCAAGGGTCAGTATTGCCACTTCTACCAATGAAGGTACAGTGAAATTTGATTTACCATACAGCCATACTAAAGAAAGCACCAAGACTCACAACTACATAAAAGTTAACCTAAACATCCACCACAGCGGTTTCCACATTCCTCACTATGACGGAAGGCAATAAAGTCCAATATTCTGCCCTCTTTTTGTAGGTTTATAGGTTAATGAAACATAGACACAAAAAACTGGAGTTACTCAGCAGGTGAGGCAGCATCTCTGGAGAGAAGGAATGGGTGACGTTTTGGGCCGAAACACTTCTTCAGACTGAACATAGAATAGAATAGAATAGAATAGTTTCTTTATTGTCATTGTAACATGAACCATGTACAACAAAATTTAAAATGTCAGCCAGTCAGTGCAGCATTCAAACATTTCTAAAAGCTAACGATACATACAAGGTAAAATATTAAAGATAAACAACTAAATAAATATCACGGACAAAGCACGCATACACACCCAACCCTCCATCCTTCTGTCGATTCCACAGTTACCACAGTCCCTTAGTCTGAACATAGCAGTCTGAGGAAGGGTTTTGGCCTGAAACGTTGCCTATTTCCTTTGCTCCACAGATGCTGCTGCACCCGCTGAGTTTCTCCAGCATTTTTGTCTACCTTCTGGCATGAATGTAAGTTGTCCCCAGTGTGTGTAGGGTAGAGTTAATGAGCATGGAATCGCTGGTCAGTGCAGACTCGGTGGGCTGAAGGAAACTAATGGGCCTGTCCCACTTGGGCGATTTTTTAGACGACTGCCGGCTACTACGACAATGGAATTCACCGAAGTCAGCACCGGCGACAACCTACGCCAACCTGGTGACAACCTACGACAGGAGAAGACAAGCTACGACAAGCCCACGATCACCGACTGTTGCCGAAAAGTTTTGAACATTTCAAAATCCAGCGGCGACCAGAAAAAAACTCTGACTCTTGGGCGACTGAGGAGACGACTCACGACCTTACAGTCGTCACCATGGCGACCGTATGGTGACAGCCTAGTCGCCGGCAGTTGCCTAAAAAAATCACCTAAGTGGGACAGGCCCTAAATCTAAGCTAATTAAAGGTTTCCCAGCAACAAAGGTCCCCTAATTTGAGGAAGGACATTCTTGCTATTGAGGGAGTGCAGCGTAGGTTTACAAGGTTAATTCCCGGGATGGCGGGACTGTCATATGCTGAGAGAACGGAGCGGCTGGGCTTGTACACTCTGGAGTTTAGACGGATGACAATAGACAATAGACAATTGGTGCAGGAGTAGGCCATTCGGCCCTTCGAGCCTGCACCGCCATTCAATATGATCATGGCTGATCATCCAACTCAGTATCCCGTACCTGCCTTCTCTCCATACCCTCTGATCCCCTTAGCCACAAGGGCCACATCTAACTCCCTCTTAAATATAGCCAATGAACTGGCCTCGACTACCCTCTGCGGCAGAGAGTTCCAGAGATTCACCACTCTCTGTGTGAAAAAAGTTCTTCTCATCTCTGTTTTAAAGGATTTCCCCCTTATCCTTAAGCTGTGACCCCTTGTCCTGGACTTCCCCAACATCGGGAACAATCTTCCTGCATCTAGCCTGTCCAACCCCTTAAGAATTTTGTAAGTTTCTATAAGATCCCCTCTCAATCTCTTAAATTCTAGAGAGTATAAACCAAGTCTATCCAGTCTTTCTTCATAAGACAGTCCTGAATTCCCAGGAATCAGTCTGGTGAACCTTCTCTGCACTCCCTCTATGGCAATAATGTCCTTCCTCAGATTTGGAGACCAAAACTGTACGCAATACTCCAGGTGTGGTCTCACCAAGACCCCGTACAACTGCAGTAGAACCTCCCTGCTCCTATACTCAAATCCTTTTGCTATGAAAGCTAACATACCATTTGCTTTCTTCACTGCCTGCTGCACCTGTATGCCTACTTTCAATGACTGGTGTACCATGACACCCAGGTCTTGCTGCATCTCCCCTTTCCCTAGTCGGCCACCATTTAGATAATAGTCTGCTTTCCTGTTTTTGCCACCAAAATGGATAACCTCACATTTATCAACATTATACTGCATCTTATCCTCAATACTCAATCTTATTGAAACATATAAGATTATTAAGGGTTTCGACACGATAGAGGCAGGAAACATGTTCCCGATTGGGGGAATCCAGAACCAGGGGCCACAGTTTAAGAATAAGGGGCAAGCCATTTAGAACGGAGACGAGGAAACACTTTTTCACCCAGAGAGTGGTGAGTCTGTGGAATTCTCTGCCTCAGTGGCCGGTGCTCTGGATACTTTCAGGAGAGAGCTAGATAGGGCTCTTGAAGATAGCGGAGTCAGGGGATATGGAGAGAAGGCAGGAACGGGGTACTGATTGTGGATGATCAGCCGTGATCACATTGAATGGCGGTGCTGGCTCGAAGGGCCGAACGGCCTACTCCTGCACCTATTGTCTATTGCCAGAGAAATGCAAACAACCACAAATATTGTGAAATTGTCTCCAGAATCTCCATCTGTTTCCATCCCCTTAGGGCACAGTGACTGTGGTTAACAAAGCCGTCGCCATGCATTCATGTCAATCATCACTTTGTCATTCAGATTTTCATGATCTCCACCCAAGCGCAGTTAAAGGGCGATCTCACGGTGCGACCTGAAGCAAGACCTAACAAGAGTGTAACATCGTGGGAACCTCCTGCGATAGCAGTACGGCATTCGTGGACCACCGAGGACCTCCGTGGCGCTGACGGCAGGCAGTCGTGTGACTTGGTAAGGTCGGGAGAAAATTCAAACATTTTTGAATTTCTCCAAGAGTGTCTTGAGCAGCGTTGCAACATTGTATGAGTGCAGATGCCAGTGCAGATGCCAGTGCGATATCCTTGCGATATCTTACGAGTACCGTGGGAACTCCTGCAAACGGCAAACCCGGAAACTTGACAGAAGGGGCATAAGGTGAGGTTAAATAAATACATTTTTTACTATCAGATTGATGTCTGCGACTCTTCATTAACACATCACTACAAGAGGAATGTCTCTAATGTTATAATCCCTCTCATGCTGAACCACAAAATAGTTGAAGAGAGGTGAAATAATCACATTTTTATTCTTTTTCATTTTTGAGTGTTGCTGAGCGATTGTACTCTCACTTGTTGAGCTATTGTACTCCAGCAGTTTGTGTCTCTTTTTGTCTGAAAGCAGTTTCTAACTGGAGGAACTCCGCGGGCCAGGCAGCATCTACGGAGGGAAATTGACAGGCGAGCCTTTCCTCAGAATGCCTTATCTCTCTACCCCCCCCCCCCCCTCCCCCCCCAACTGACCCACACACACAAATGCTGGAGAAACTCAGCGGGTGCAGCAGCATCTATGGAATGAAGGAAATAGGCAACGTTTCGGCCCGAAAAGTTGCCTATTTCTTGTGCATGTGTCGGAAGGAACAGCAGATGCCGGTTCAAAGAGAATAAAGTAACTCGAATGAGTAACTGTCACTGAAACAGGGAGGTGAGATTTCACATCCACCTTGTGTGTGCTCTCTCTCTCTCTCTCTCTCCCTCCCTCCCTCCCTCCCTCTCACACAGGCATGAATGGATGAACTCCGGGGGCCAGGCAGCATCTACGGAGGGAAATGGACATTTGACCCATTCTTCAGGCACAGATTCTCTCCCCCCCCCCCCCCCTTCAGCCCAATCCCACCCACACACGCGAATGCTGGAGAAACTCAGCGGGTGCAGCAGCATCTATGGAACAAAGGAAATAGCCAACGTTTCGGCCCCGCTGCACCCGCGGATTTTCTCCAGCATTCGTGTGTGTGGGTGGGAGTTGGGGGGAGGGGGGGGAGAGACATAAGGCAGCCTAAGTCAGCCTGAAGAATGGGTCGCCTGTCCATTTCCCTCCGTAGATGCTGCCTGGCCCGCGGAGTTCATCCATTCATGCCTGTGTGAGAGGGAGGGAGGGAGGGAGAGAGAGAGAGAGGCACACACAAGGTGAATGTGAAATCTCACCTGCCTGTTTCAGTGACAGACACCCACCGCCACTAAATGAAGACACCCCCATCTGTCTCCCCCTCCTCTCCCTCGACTCCCCCACCCTTCCCTCCCAACTCCAGTCCCGTCCGAAGTTCGGTCTGTGAAACGCAACACGCCAGCCCCGACAACCAGCCTGGTGGTCAGTCCTTTGAAGATAGACACCAGTTGCTTGGAGCAACTCAGCGGGACAGGCAGCATCTCTGGAGAGAAGGAACGGGTGGCGTTTCGGGTCGAGAGCCTTCTTCAGACTGAAAGTTTCACCTCTCAGTAGATCATAAAATAACACAATCATCACGGTCAATGTGAGACACAGTCTTTATTCATATTTGACAAAATAAAAAGACGACTTCTTGCACATATTGAGAGAAGGTGCATCACACCAAACAAGATTTGTCTAAAAAAACACAGATTATTCTTCAGCTCATTAAAGGGCTCGGGTGAAAAAAACCAATATAGTGTGTGACACAAAGTAACATCATTTGTGCCACGTGATTAACTACACTACAGTCCACGATGTTCATTCATTTAACGGGAAAGATCGGGAGACAGACAAGTCACTCGCAAAAATGACAGAATTGCAGAGTACCGTGGGAACTCTTTATCTACCTCCCGCTATATCGTGCGGAACTCTTGCGGAACTCTTACTGGACCACGACCACTTCACTCGGGAGAGATCTTGCATCAGGTCGCACCGTGAGATCTAGCCATAATGGTATAGAACAGTACAGGGTGGTGAATCTGTGGAATTCTTTGCCATGGAAGGCGGTGGAGGCCACGAGTCAGTAGATAGTTTTAAGGCAGAGGTTGACAGATCCTTGATTAGTACGGGTGTCAGGGGTTACGGGGAGTAGGCAGGAGAATGGGGCTAGGAGGGAGAGATAGATCAGCCATGATTGAATGGCGGAGTAAACGTAGAAACATAGATACATAGAAAATAGGTGCAGGAGAGGCCATTCGGCCCTTCGAGCCTGCACCGCCATTCAATATGATCATGGTGATCATCCAACTCAGTATCCCATCCCTGCCTTCTCTCCATACCCCCTGATCCCTTTAGCTACAAGGGCCACATCTAACTCCCTCTTAAATATAGCCAATGATCTGGCCTCAACTACCCTCTGTGGCAGAGAGTTCCAGAGATTCACCACTCTCTGTGTGAAAAATGTTTTTCTCATCTCGGTCTTAAAGGATTTCCCCCTTATCCTTAAGCTGTGACCCCTTGTCCTGCACTTCCCCAACATCGGGAACAATCTTCCTGCATCTAGCCTGTCCAAATCCTTAATAATCTTATAAGTTTTAATAAGATATCCTCTCATCCTTCTAAACTCCAGAGTGTACAAGCCCAGACGCTCCATTCTCTCAGCATATGACAGTCCCGCCATCCCGGGAATTAACCTGGTGAGCCTACGCTGCACTCCCTCAATAGCAAGAATGCCTTCATCAAATTGGGAGACCAAAACTGCACACAATACTCCAGGTGTGGTCTCACTAGGGCTCTGTACAACTGCAGAAGGACCTCTTTGCTCCTATACTCAACTCCTCTCAACTGTGCTCCTATACTCTTTGCCCCTGTACTCAACTCAATGTAAAATGGCCTACTCCTGCACCTATTGTCTATTGTCTATAAAACAATCCAAGTTGGTCCAACCTCGCCTTAAAGCGAATGCCCTCCAATCCAGGCAGCACCCTGGTAAACCTCGTCTGCTCCCTCTCCATAACCTCCACATCCTTCCCGTAATGAGGTGACCAGAACTGCACACAACACCCCATATGTGGCCTAGCCAAAGTCCTCTGGAACTGCAACATGACTTCTTGACACTTACAATGAAGACCCGACTGATGAAGGCCAGTGTACCATACGCCTTACCCCCCATCGATGAACCGTACACTGCAAGGGCCAGGAAGCGAGCGAGCAAGATCATCTGTAACCACCTCTCACCCTGGCCACAAACTCTTTGAATCACTTCCCTCTGGAAGGCAACTCCGGACTGTCAAAGCCGCCACAGCCAGACATCTTTTTTTTCCACGAGCAATAACTCTACTCAACAGCCAAAAGACTGTAGCCTCTTTTTGCTCTGGTATTTTATTTCATTCTTCACATGTAATAATAATAATAATAAATTTTATTTATGGGCGCCATTCAAGAGTCTCAAGGACACCTTACAAAAATTTAGCAGGTAGAGGAAAAACATGTAAGGTGAATGAAATAAATAGTAGACATAACTAGTACACAAATTAAATACAGAATTCAATATAAAACACAGTATGAGGCAATTAATGCACAGATGAAAAGGGACGGCACGTGGGGCTAAGGATAAGCAGAGGTGAAGAGATGGGTCTTGAGGCGGGACTGGAAGATGGTGAGTGACACGGAATTGCGGATCAGTTGGGGGAGGGAGTTCCAGAGCCTGGGACATGTATAACATGTTGTTACTTGCGAGCAAAGCTCTAAGGCAAATTCCTTGTATCAGAATCAGAATCAGATTTTCTTTGCCAAGTATGTTTTGCAACATACGAGGAATTTCACTGGCCAGGTCAGTCATACAATTAAAAGTAACAAAACACATTTTAACATGAACATACAGCACAGTGACTCACTGTGATGGAAGGCGAAATAAAGTTCAAGTCCTTCCTTTTGTTCTTCCTCGGTCGGGGCCTCGAGCCCTCCGTTGACGGGACGATCTTGACTCCCGTAGCCGGCGGCGTTCGTGCCCTTCGCGTCGAGGCGATCAGCTCCTGCATCGGGGGGATGTCAGCTCCCCCGCGCCGTGCGTTCGAACCTCGTGTCGGGGCTGGTCGTTTGAGCTGCGGCGTTGGAGCTCCCGACTCGTCCTCACCCAAGACTGCGGGCCCTTGATGGTAAGTCCGCAGGCCGCGGTGGGAGCCATCCCAGGCAAGGGATCCGCTCCGATGTTAAGTCCGCGCCCCGCGGTGGGGCTCACGACAGTCCGAGGAGGCTCCCAGCTCCATCGATGGTAGGCCGCAGAGCCCGGAGAATGTGATCCGAAAATTGATCACATCTCCGGGAAGGTAGCAACTTGAAAAAAAAAGTTTCCCCCGATCCCCTCCCCCCACATAAAACAAACCGAAGTACATTAAAACAAACTTTTAACAAACGCAAAAAAAACAAAAAGATGAAAAAACAAACAGACTGCCGGCAGGGCAGCCATCTCCCCGGCGTCTACATACTTGGCTAATAACATTTATTCAATTCAATTCTTATGTTGCCATTTGAGGGAACTAATGGACTTGGATCCCAAGGACCATCTGTACATCAAAGCTTACGAGTTCCTTTAGTCTCTCTCCAGCCCTGACCTTTTTGCAACAAAACAATTTAGTTTAGTTCAGTTTAGTTTATGATACAGCGCGGAAACAGGCCCTTCGGCCCACCGTGTCCGGGCCGACCAGCGATCCCTGCACATTAACACTATCCCACACACGCTAGGGACAAGTTACATTTATTCCAGGCCAACCTGTACGTCTTTGGAGTGTGGGAGGAAACCGAAGATCTCGGAGAAAACCCACGCAGGTGATGGAGGGAACTGAGCGAAGACAAGCGCCCGCAGTCAGAATGGGACCCGGGTCTCTGGCGCTGTAAGCCATTTAGGACTGAGATAAGGAAAAACTTTTCCACCCAGAGAGTTGTGAATCTGTGGAATTCTCTGCCACTGGATGTTGGCAAGAGAGAGTTAGATTTAGCTCTTAGGGCTAAAGGAATCAAGGGATATGGGGAAAAAGCATACGGAACGGGGTACTGATTTTGGATGATCAGCCATGATCATATTGAATGGCGCCTCTCTCATATTGAATGGCGGTGTTGGCTCGAAGGGCCGAATGGCCTCTCTTCTGCACCTAGTTTCTATGTTTCTATGTAAGGCAGCAACTCTACCGCTGCGCCACCGAGCCACATTGGTGAAAGGTTATTGAAAGGTTGGTGGCCTGAATGGTTAACTCTGCTTCTCCCTCCACAGGGGCTGCCCTACCTGCTGTGTATGCGGGAGACACGGTGGTGCAGCGGTAGAGTTGCTGCCTTACAGCACCAGAGACCCGGGTTCGATCCTGACTACGGGTGCTCTCCGTGAGACGTTCCCCCCGTGACCTGCGTGGGTTTTCCACCTGGTGCTCAGGTTTCCTACTACATTCCAAAGACGTACAGGTTTGTAGGTTAATTGTAAAAGTGCCCCCAACTAAAACTCGTCCACACCTGGAGTATTGTGGGCAGCTTTGGTCCCCTAATTTGAGGAAGGACATTCGTGCTATTGAGGGAGTGCAGCGGAGGTTTACAAGGTTAATTCCCGGGATGGTGGATCTGTCAAATTCTGAGAGAATGGAGCAGCTGGGCTTGTACACTCTGGAGTTTAGAAGGATGAGAGGCTATCTTATTGAAACATATAAGATTGTTAAAGGTTCGGACACGCTAGAGGCAGGAAACATGTTCCCAATGTTGGGGGAGTCCAGAACCAGGGGCCACAGTTTAAGAATAAGGGGTAACACTTATTCTCACAGAGAGTTGTGAGTCTATGGAATTCTCTGCCTCAGAGGGCGGAATATTGAGATTTGGAATATGTTGGAGGACCAAGAAACCGAGAACCAAGAATCCCTTCATCTAAATCATTGATGGAGTTATATCCCCACTTGTTTAGAGCCGCCTTGGCTCTGTCAACGACAGTTCTCAATCGATTGAGGCATTTCCATCTGGCCCAACTAGAGGCCGTACCAGGGGTGTGTTGCCCACTTGCCATTAGTCCCATGGTGGTTTATGGAGGTTGAATGGATGTTCTATCACCCCATGTGTGGAGACTCGTGCCACATTCACTGCAATGCCAGCCTCAAGAGGAGTCACACAGTTGAGAAAACCTTTCCTCGACTAGGCGGCTGGTGTCTGGCGGCTGGTGTCTGGCCGAACATTGGATGTGGTTCGTCTGTTGTCTGCCGCTGGCGATCCTTCGTGCTGGCTCCTGCCAGGAGGCGGAGTGAAAAATGACTTGAAATAACTCATTTCATCTTTTGAAGGTGGTATATGCGATTGCATTCTCCAATATTAACCACCAGCTACAAAGTATAATTACTGCACAGATACATAAAAGCAAAACAAGATGAATAATGAGAATTATATAATAATTGCACTGTAAAATATTCGCCAAATATGAGTCATTGGATGATAAATTCTTGGCACGAGATGCAATTGTCATGTAACATGGGGCATAACCGATACAGTATAGAGATACAATGTGGAAACAGGCCCTTCAGCCCGCCGAGTCCGTGCCGACCGGCCACTAGCAGTAGCCTACACACTCGGGGCAATTTATAGTCTTTACTGAAGCCAATTAACCTATAAACCTGTACGTCAGTGGAGCGTGGGAGGAAACCGGGGAACCCGGAGAAAACCCACGTGGTCACGGGGAGAACGTGCACACTCCGTACAGACAGCACCTGCGGTCAGGATCGTCCCCGGGTCTCTGGCGCTGTAAGGCAGCAACTCTGCCGCAGCCCATAATAGTGTGATCTTATATAGGTGTGTAAAATCGTGAGAACGCTCAGTCTTTTTCCCAGGACATGGGAAACAAGGACGAGAAGGCATATTTTACAGCTCAGAAGGGAAAGATTGAATAAGAACCTGAGAGAGCAGTGCTTGTGTGGAATATAAGCTGTCGGAGGAGCTAGTCGAGGCAGGAACTATAACTAAACTACAGGTACGTGGATGGGAAAAGTTTAGGATATGGGCCAAATGCAGGCAAATGGTTCGAGCACAGAAGGGGCATCTTGGTTGGTATGCATTAATTGGGCTGAATGGCCTGTGTCCACGCTGTACCAGTCTACGCCTCTTAAGACTATATCTTACATTTTCAAGCGGTGGCACAATAGCACAGTTACTAACTAAGTTACTGACTTAGAATCAGACCACAATCCTGGTTTAATCCTGACCACAATAGACAATAGACAATAGGTGCAGGAGTAGGCCATTAGGCAGAAGGACCTCTTTGCTCCTTTACTCGACTCCACTTTTTATGAAAGCCAACATGCCATTCACTTTCTTCACTGCCTGCTGTACCTGCATGCTTACTTATTGCAACATGTTGAAAAATTAGCCGCCATCGAAGTAGCGAGAATTTTCGTGCCGTAGGTGGGTCGCCAGGAGGTTCTCGTAGGTTGCAGCCGGTGGTGACCGGTGAATTTCATTGGCTCATTGGGAAAACAAAACGTGAGCAGTAGTTTTCAGAACCAAGGATAACCGACCGGTAATGTTAAATGTCCGCCGAGCTTCACAGCCGTGTATCTCTGACTTTTTAAAAGTTGTCTTCACTCCTTCTCCCCCTTCTCCTCTCCCCCCCCCGTTTTAAAGGACTTATGTGACCCTTCCCGTACACTGTGCTTTCACCGTCTTAATTACAGCGCCAACCTTCCTGTTCATCGCGGTGTGTGTCTGTATCACATTGGTTTTGCACCGTGTGAATTTCACTCAGACAGCGCTCCCCCCGCTTGCCCTGTCCCCCCGCCTGCATAACGGGCTGGTGAAGGAATCTGTGTGTGTGTGTGTGTGTGTGTGTGTGTGTGTGTGTGTGTGTGTGTGTGTGTGTGTGTGTGTGTGTGTGTGTGTGTGTGTGTGTGTGTGTGTGTGCGTGTGCGTGTGCGTGTGTGCGTGTGCGTGTGTGTGTGCGTGTGCGTGTGCGTGTGTGCGTGTGTGTGTGTGTGTGTTCCACTCTGACAGTCGCCGTTTTTCAGTTACAGTCACCTGGAAAATGGCCTAAGTGGGACAGGCCCAAAGCTGCTCCATTGACAACAGATCCTTCCTCAGATATGGGAGCCGAGACTGGTCACTGATGTAGCGGTCGATCTGCTACCTTCCACCATCTATTCCGCTCATGACCTTATACACCTCTGTAATATCACCCCTCATCCTCCTGCGCTCCTGGGAATAGAGTCCCAGCCTACCCAACCTCTCCCTAAAGCTCACACCCTCTAGTCCTGGCAACATCCTCGTAAATCTTCTCGGTACCCTTTCCAGCTTGACAACGACCCTTTCCAATAACACGGTGCCCAGATCTGAACATACTACTCCAAATGCAGCCTCACCAACGTCTTATACAATTCCAACATGACCTCCCAACTTCTATACTCAATGCTCTGACTGATGAAGGCCAATTGTGCCAAAAGCCATTTTGACCACCTCTATCTACCTGCGACTCCACCTTCAAGGATCCATGCAACCGCTCTCCGAGATCACCTCTGCTCTACAACACTCCCCAGAGCCCGACCATTCACTGTGTCCTGCCTCACTGCTCACTACCTCTACTCCCCTCTCCTATCAGGCAAAAGTGTGAAAACGCACACCTCCAGATTCACGGACAGTTTCTTGCCAGCTATTATCAGGCAACTGAACCATCCTATCACGACCAGAGAGCAGTCCTAAACTACTATCTACCTCATTGGTGACCCTCGGACTATCTTTGATCAGATTTTGCTGACTTTACCTTGCACTAAACGTTATTCCCTTATCATGTATCTGTAAACTGTAAATGGCCCTGATTGTAATCATGCGTTGCCTTCCCGATGTCTGGTTAGCACGCAACAAAAGCGTTTCGCTGTACCTCGGCACACGTGACAATAAACAAAACTGAAACTGAACTGAAGGCTGGCAGGTGAGACTAGTGTGGATGGGACATATTGGTGGGTGTGGGCAAATTGGGATGTGGGGCCTATTTCCACACTGTATGACAATGTCTATAGCAACTGTGATCAGATCACGATTGGACAACTGTGTTGGCTGCGAATTGCTGGATGGGTTTCTAATGTAAGTCTTTCGTGACCAACATTCCGGTAACCCACAACAAACGATAGTGAGCTCACATACACCCATGTTTGGAAGGGGAAGAATCATTTCCTGCTTTTGTGGTAGCTACTCCACTGCAGAGCACTTCTCATTTATCCCTGAAACTCAATTGACTCTTACAGGTAATATGACGACAGTTGTCATCCAACGAGCCTAGAGGTCTGGCACAGGGCCAATATCAACTTGCCGAACAACACTTCACATCAATTACAATCAGGGCGGCACGATGGCGCAGCGGTAGAGTTGCTGCCTCAAGGGCCTGTCCCACTTGCCCATTTTTTCGGCGACTGCCGGCATCATTGACTGGCGTATCAGGTTACCGAAAAATTTGTGCCGTGACGCGGCGTGACGTGGCGTGATGACGTTTTGCCGTGCGGTGTAACCATATAACCATATAACAATTACAGCACAGAAACAGGCCATCTCGACCCTTCTAGTCCGTGCCGAACACATATTCTCCCCTAGTCCCATCTACCTGCGTTCAGACCATAACCCTCCATTCCTTTCCCGTCTATATAACTATCCAATTTATTTTTAAATGATAAAAACGAACCTGCCTCCACCACCTCCACTGGAAGCTCATTCCACACAGCTACCACTCTCTGAGTAAAGAGGTTCCCCCTCATGTTACCCCTAAACCTCTGTCCCTTAATTCTCAAGTCATGTCCCCTTGTTTGAATCTTCCCTACTCTCAGTGGGAAAAGCTTATCCACGTCAACTCTGTCTATCCCTCTCATCATTTTAAAGACCTCTATCAAGTCTCCCCTTAACCTTCTGCGCTCCAAAGAATAAAGCCCTAACTTGTTCAACCTATCTCTGTAACTTAGTTGCTGAAACCCAGGCAACATTCTAGTAAATCTCCTCTGTACTCTCTCTCTATTTTGTTGACATCCTTCCTATAATTAGGCGACCAAAAGTGTTTCCTCAAGCGTCGTAACATTTTTTTTTGTCGCCGCTGGATTTTGGAAATGTTCAAAATCATTTGGCGACCCTGATATACGACGCTGGCAGTCGCCGAGTGGGACAGGCCCTTTACAGCGCCAGAGAGACCCGGGTTCAATCCTGACTACGGGTGCTGTCTGTACGGAGTTTGTACGTTCTCCCCGTGACCTGCGTGGGTTTTCTCCGGGTGCTCTGGTTTCCTCCTACACTCCAAAGACGTACAGGTTTGTAGTTGGCCTCTGTAAATTGCCCCTAGTGTGTGCATAGAACTAGTGTGAATGGGTGATCGCTGGTCGGCAGGGACTCGGTGGGCCGAAAGGCCTGTTTCTATGCTGTATCTCTAAAGTCTAAATTCTTGCTTAGTCTCGCCACAACGGTAAAAGAGGAGGGTGGCAAGGTGGTGCTGCTTGCCTCACAGTGCCAGAGACCCAGGGTCAATCTCCAAACTAGACTCAAGTCCAGTCTACCCAGGCCTGGAAACTTTAAATCCAGGGATGATTAGATAAATAGACAAAAGTGCTGGAGAAACTCAGCGGGTGAGGCAGCATCTATGGAGCGAAGGAAATAGGCAACGTTTCGGGCCGAAACCCTTCTTCAGACTGAAAAGTTGCCTATTTCCTTCACCCCATAGATGCTGTCTCACCCGCTGAGTTTCTCCAGCATTTTTGTCTACCTTCGATTTTCCAGCATCTGCAGTTCCTTCTTAAACAAAAACGATTAAATAAATAGTTTAGGATTGGGATAAACGGAATGATCATGCAGTTTTTGAGTTCAGTGCTATGGAATTTGTAATGAATCAGCTCCTAATACACGATTTGCGATTGCACCAGAGTTATATCCCAATATTTGTCTTGCTGCAACCTCCGGCAGAATTCCATTCATATTTGAAGCATCGTTTGCCCATGTCACAATCCAGGAAACACTCATCCCATTTTGTACAGAGCAAAATACAATGTCAACATTGGGATTTTAAAACTAATTAACTTTAGGGAGGTTTGTGCCAAAGATTAGAGAGCACAGCTTCAGGGTGGATGAGACAAAGTTTATCGGGCATTCAGTTTAGTTTAGAGATACAGCGCGGAAACAGACCCTTCAGCCCTCCGAGCCCGCACCAACCAACGATATCCACACACTAACACTATCCTACACACACACACACTAGGGACAATTTACAATTTTTACCAAAGCCAATTAACCTACAAACCTGCACGTCTTTGGGGTGTGGGAGGAAACCGGGGCTCTCGGTGAAAACCCACGCAGGTCACGGGGAAAACGTGCAAGCTCCTCACAGACAGCGCCCGTAGTCAGGATCGAACCCGGGTCCCTGGTGCTGTAAGGCAGCAACTGTACCACTGCGCCACCGTGCCTCCCGCATACACAGCTGGTGGGGCAGCGCCTGTGGAGGGAGAAGCAGAGTTAACAGAGAAACAGAGTTATGGTGGTCACGGTGGTGCAGCGGTAGAGTTGAAATGAAATGAAATGAAATGAAATGAAAATGAAATGATTCAATTAATTGTCATTGTCAGTGTACAGTACAGAGACAACGAAATGCATTTTAGCATCTCCCTTGAAAGGGAGACACAGGGCGTCGCGGTGTGCCCGCGCCTGCCGCCGTAATTACATTCCATTACACACAGGCAAAGGTGGGTGAAGTGTCTTGCCCAAGGACACAACGACAGTATGCACTCCAAGCGGGATTTGAACCGGCTACCTTCCGGTCGCCAGCCGAACTCTTAGCCCATTGTGCTATCTGTCGTCCTGAGTTGCTGCCTTACAGCGAATGCAGCGCCGGAGACCCGGGTTCGATCGTGATTACGAGCGCTGTCTGTACGGAATTTGTACGTTCTCCCCATGACCTGCGTGGGTTTTCTCCGAGATCTTCGGTTTCCTCCCGCACTCCAAAGACGCACAGGTTTGTAGGTTCATTGGCTTGGTGTAAATGTAAAAATTGTCGCTAGTGAGTGTAGGATTGTGTTAATGTGCGGGGATCGCTGGTCGGCGCGGACCCGGTGGGCCGAAGGGCCTGTTTCCGTGCTGTATCAACTACCTTTCAATAACCCTTCACCAAGGTGGTGCAGCGGTAGAGTTGCTGCCTTACATAGAAGCATAGTAACTAGGTGCAGGAGTAGGCCATTCGGCCCTTCGAGCCAGCACCGCCATTCAATATGATCAAGGCTGATCATCCAAAATCAGTACCCCATTCCTGCTTTCTCCCCATATCCTTTGATTCCTTTAGCCCTAAGAGCTAAATCGAACATTCTCTGGAAAAGATCCAGTGAATCGGCCTCCACTGCCCTCTGAGGCAGGGAATCCCACAGATTCTCGATTGTAATCATGTATTGTCTTTCCGCTGACTGGTTAGCGCGCAACAAAAGCTTTTCACTGTACCTCGGTACACGTGACAATTTAACTAAACTGAACTGAAACTCCTTTTAATCTTTGCCCCTATCACCTGAAAACTCTGTTGTGCTGGATGTATTTTCGAGGACCCACGGCCTGTTGCCTTTATCATCGGTAATTTTTATGCATATCTTTTATACATTAAAAATAAATTGGATAGTTATATGGACGGGAAGGGAATGGAAGGTTATGGTCTGAGCGCAGGTATATGGGACTAGGGGAGATTATGTGTTCGGCACGGACTAGAAGGGTTGAGATGGCCTGTTTCCGTGCTGTAATTGTTATATGGTTATATGGTTATCTCTCTACAACACCATCTATATCTCTCGTTTCCCTCTCCCCTGTCTCCCGGTCCGAAGAAGGGTCTCGACCCGAAACGTCACCCATCCCTCCTCTCCAGAGACGCTGCCTGAGCTACTCCAGCTTTTCGTGTCTATGTTTGATTTACATTTCTGCGACTCTGTTGGCAAGAGGAGCCATGTGTAAACGTGTAGACACATGTTTGGCCAACCACTATTTACACATCAAACGTGTCATTCTCGAACAAAATCAACTCGTTACAGAATCCATTGACACGAGATACTTCAAAGCCGTCCCCAGCCGTACACTTTTATCGTGAATCATTAATTCATCACCTCCAGCTTCCACAGAACCTGGGGAACCTCATTTATGGAATGTAATTAGTCAATGCGGAATAACGTAGAGGATGATTTATTTCGAGTTACCTGTTTGGTTCCATCACAGTCGCTGGGGCCCGGTTGTGACTAACATCAGTCAGCTGCAAACAGGTGGGGGAATCACCTACAACGATGAACATGATGAACAAGGGGTCACAGCTTAAGGATAAGCGGGAGTCTTTTAGGACCGAGATGAGAAACACATTTTTCACACAGAGAGTGGTGAATCTGTGGAATTCTCTGCCACAGAAGGTAGTTGAGGCCAGTTCGTTGGCTATATTTAAGAGGGAGTTAGATGTGGCCCTTGTGGCTAAGGGGATCAGGGGGTATGGAGAGAAGGCAGGTACGGGATACTGAGTTGGATGATCAGCCATGATCATATTAAATGGCGGTGCAGGCTCGAAGGGACGAATGGCCTACTCCTGCACCTAATTTCTCTGTTTCTATGCGGGTGAGTTCGGCCCACCTCAGAGGGCGGTGGAGGCCGGTTCTCTGGATGCCTGCAAGAGACAACTAGACAGAGCTCTTAAAGATAGCGGAGTCAGGGGATATGGGGAGAAGGCAGGAACGGGGTACTGATTGTGGATGATCAGCCATGATCACATTGAATGGTGGTGCTGGCTCGACGGGCCGAATGGCCTACTCCTGCACCTATTGTCCTTCGTAATGCCAAAACCAAGGCCACAACGCAAGCTGTACGGTACGGTACATTATTGGCATGGTACTTTAGCAGTCACATGACCCGGGGTACAGTGGAATTCATTTTTGTGTACTGTTCATTACAAGACACTCGCTGAAAGCAATGTCCAACCTAATCGGTCGGCGCCCGCGAGCGGCAGCCTCGCCAGCAGCCCGTCTGTCCTTTAGTGCGTCTAAATGTATGATTTAATGTTTCTCGGTATGTTTTATGTGTGGGGGGGGGGGGGAATAGAGGGAAACCGTTTCCAGTCACTTACCTTGACGGAGATGCGACTTTTCTCCTTGTCCCGTCTTCGCCCCCCTCCCCACCCCCCTCGCGTCTAACAACTGGTTTGTTGCGGCCTCTCCAGACCGGAGCCCGGCCCACAGCTTCACCGGCAGGCGCGGCGCGAACTAACCATCGCGGAGCCTGGGATCCTTTGCCGAGGGTCGCCAGTGTTGGAGCTATGACTGCGGGGGGCCGGTGACTGCAGCGGTATTTGGAGCTTCTAGTCGCGGGGCGCGGCGCAGACTTACCATCGCGGAGTCTGGGATCCCTTGCCGGGGATCACCAGGAGAAGAGCTCCGACCATCGCGAAGCCGCGGTCTCCGGTAAGAAACGGCCGATTCGGGAACTCCAAAAGTGCTCTCTGCTCCGTCCCGACATCGGTGTTTCGATCATCCCGGCGATAGGGCTCGTACATCGGGCCGTCCGTAGCGGCAACTGCGGAGAGTTCAAGTTGGTTAGTGGCAGCGCCTAACGGCAGCGGCTCGACTACAGTCGTCTGTCTTTTTTTATTTTTGTCTTGTTAAATGTATGTCTTTGAATAAGTTTTTATTATTTCTTTTAGCTGTGTATATGTGGGTGACCGTGAAGCACAGCGACCTAAATTTTCAGGCAAAAAAAAAGATAGAAAGTGAGGTAATTACAAGAGGGAACTGAAGGTAGAAAACAGCGGAAGTGAACAGTCCAAAATATCGGGAATTATCGCGTTTGCTCGCTGAATTTCATCAAAAGTAAGTTAATAATGCCTTACTTTTGATGAAATTCAGCGAGCAAAAGCGATAATTCCCGATATTTTGGACCTTTAAATCTCCACGGCAAATGTTGGCTGTTCACTTCGGCTGGATTGGCACCTTCCGTTCCCTCTTGTAATTACCTTACTTTCTATGTTTTTTTTGCCTGAAAATTTAGGTCACTGTGCTTCACGGTCACCCCGACTAGCACAGAAAATTTCAGCTCAAATATCGGCCGTTTTCCATGTTTTTAACGGGTGGGAAAATGCGTGTTTCCCCATTCACTAACATGTACCAATGTGACATATGTCCTCCAGTTAAAATGTTCGGTCACGTGAGGGGGGATCTACGCTCATTTGACATTTGGTGAAATCACCCTATAGATGTGTATGTTAAACTCTATCATGTAGTGTGTTCTTCTTGCTTGTATGCCTGTACGGTAACTCAAATATCACTCACTGTACCTTAATTGGTGTATGTGACAATAAATGTCAACTTGAACTTGAACCGTGCCATTGATGGGTCTAATTGTAGATGGGGCAGGCCCACTCGCCAGGGTGATGGAAGTCCGACACGGGACTGGAGGACAACCTCAGCGGCTTGGCCATCCGAATCGGCCACCAATCGCTCCATTCTCCAGTCCCGCCATCCCGGGAATTAACCTTGTAAACCTACGCCGCACCTTCCCTCAATAGGAAGAATGTCCTTCCTCAAATTGGGGGACCAAAACTGTACACAATGCTCCAGGTGTGGTCTCACTAGGGCTCTGTACAGCTGCAGAAGGACCTCTTTGCTCCTGTACTCGACTCCTCTTGTTATGCAGCAACCCTACTGTTGCACCACCGTGATGCCCGATTCATGCGGCTGGTCCAGTTACGTTTCTGGTCAATAGCAATCCACAGGACGTGGACGTGTGGCGATGGGGGATTTTGGTGATAATTATAGAGGATGTGGGTGGCGAGAGTCGCTAGTTGGAGATGGCATTTCTTGGAAGCTGTGTGGGCTGCTCTTGTTATTTGACTTCTTCTGTCATCTGTCTTTTAGACCTGCAGCTCCGTTGAGGCGAGCCAGGCCAACGTGTCATCGTCCAGGTCAATCAGACCTCGTTCACCATTCATAGAAACATAGAAACATAGAAATTAGGTGCAGGAGTAGGCTATTCGGCCCTTCGAGCCTGCACCGCCATTCAATATGATCATGGCTGATCATCCAACTCAGTATCCCGTACCTGCCTTCTCTCCATACCCCCTGATCCCCTTAGCCACAAGGGCCACATCTAACTCCCTCTTAAATATAGCCAATGAACTGGCCTCAACTACCCTCTGCAGCAGAGAGTTCCAGAGATTCACCACTCTCTGTGTGAAAAAGGTTCTTCTCATCTCGGTTTTAAAGGATTTCCCCCTTATCCTTAAGCTGTGACCCCTTGTCCTGGACTTCCCCAACATCGGGAACAATCTTCCTGCATCTAGCCTGTCCAACCCCTTAAGAATTTTGTAAGTTTCTATAAGATCCCCTCTCAATCTCCGAAATTCTAGAGAGTATAACCAAGTCTATCCAGTCTTTCTTCATAAGACAGTCCTGACATCCCAGGAATCAGTCTGGTGAACCTTCTCTGCACTCCCTCTATGGCAATAATGTCCTTCCTCAGATTTGGAGACCAAAACTGTATGCAATACTCAGGTGTGGTCTCACCAAGACCCTGTACAACTGCAGTAGAACCTTCCTGCTCCTATACTCAAATCCTTTTGCTATGAAAGCCAACATACCATTCGCTTTCTTTACTGCCTACTGCACCTGCATGCCTACCTTCAATGACTGGTGTACCATGACACCCAGGTCTCGCTGCATCTCCCCCTTTCCCAATCGGCCACCATTTAGATAATTGTCTGCTTTCCCGTTTTTGCCACCAAAATGGGTAACCTCACATTTATCCACATTATACACATTCGGTGGCCGGTGTTTGGGGCAACCGGTGACGATGTGCTCCACTGTCTGTGTTGGGTCCCCACACTCGCAGGAGGCGCTCACTGTCCACGAGGCCCCGGTTCCCGGAGGTTGCAGGTGGTTGCCGGAGGTTGCAGGTAGTGGTAGCAGGTAGGGAGACTGGCAAAAACCTCCGGGAACCGCACGGAAACCTTGGGTGGGGCGCAAAGTCTCCAGAGGTTTCCTAAGTGGGACAGGGGCATTACGTACGCATGGTGCGTGGTGACGTAGGCAGTGACGAGCGATAGCGTTGAGCGCTCCAGCATTTTGGGACGTACAAAATCTCCGCGCACCACCTGCGTGACACGCAAATGACACCCGAGTGGGACAGACCCTTTACTCCAGCATTTTGTGTCTGACTTATAAAACCACCGCTGGAAATCATGTCATGTTACCCTGACTCTGCTTGCCGTGGGGGTGGGGGTGGGGGTGGGGGGGGGGGGGGGGGTTGGGTACAAAATCAATTGTTTGAAATCCTGATATGCAATCACCCAATATGCAAATCGTGTGGTGAGGAAGGACAGCTGATCAAGCCACACTCATTGCCACTGCCAGCCGGTTGCAAGTGTGCACGCAGACTCCTTCATCTGATGTGGTTTTCCTCCTTTGCCCGGGAGCTTTAAGTCACCACCGTGTGAAACGTCACCCACTCCTTCTCTCCGGAGACGCTGCCCATCCCCACTGAGTTACTGCAGCACCTTGTGTCTGTCTTCGGTTTAAACCGGCATCTGCAGTCGCTGGGGGAATCTGCGCACATGTTTACAGCATCAGTGTGTTGTAGCCCGCACCAAGGGTGGGGGCGACTGCAATCAGCACAAGGCTCAAGGAGCTGCAGGTGCTGGTTAAACGACACACAGAAGGTACAGGAGCCTGAAAACTGTAACGCCCAGTATCATAAACAGCTTCTTCCCTACAGCCTTCAGGCTGTTAAACATGACATCCTCCAAATAGGTTCCCAACTACATAGACTTGGGGGCAATGGTTTAGTTGTTATGCTTGTTTATTTTTATGTGTGTGTGTGAATGTGTGAGTGTGTGTGTGTGAGAGTGTGAGTGTGTGAGAGTGTGTGAGTGTGTGAGTGTGAGTGTGTGTGTGTGAATGTGTGAGTGTGTGTGTGTGAGAGTGAGTGTGAGTGTGTGAGAGTGTGTGAGTGTGTGAGTGTGAGTAAGTGAGAAGTGTGAGAGTGAGTGTGAGCATGAGTGAGTGTGAATGTGTGAGTGTGTGTGTGTGAGAGTGAGTGTGAGTGAGTGAGGGTGTGAGTGTGAGTGAGTGTGTGAGTGAGAGTGTGTGAGTGTGAATGTGAGCGTGTGTGTGAGAACGTGAGTGAGTGTGTGTGAGTGTGTGTGTGTGTGTGTGTGTGTGTGTGTGTGTGTGTGCGTGCGTGCGTGCGTGCGTGCGTGCGTGCGTGTGTGTGTGTGTGTGTGCGTGCGTGTGTGTCAAGAGTCAAGAGTATATTTAATTGTCATTTGGACCCCTGGAGGTCCAAATGAAATGCCGTTTCTGCAGCCATACATTACACACAAATAGACCCCAGACACAACATAATTACATTTTACATAAACATCCATCACATAGCTGTGATGGAAGGCCAAATAAACTTATCTCTCCACTGCACTCTCCCCCCCCCCCGATGTCAGAGTCAAAGTCAAAGCCCCCGGCTGGCGATGGCGATTGTCCCACGGCCATTAAAGCCACGCCGGGTGGTGCGAGGTCGCACACCGGGTCTTGATGTTGGAGCCCCCGGTGTGCGCTCGCAAAGTCCCGCATTCCAAGCCGCGCGGGGCAGTGGTGCTAAGCCCCGCTCCAGGAGCTCTTCGACCCCGCAACTCGGGCGGGAGAAGTCGCCGTTGCAGGAGCCCCGAAAAGCGGTCTCCCTCCAGGGATCCGCGGGCTCCCGGTGCCGCCGTCCGCAGACCCGCAGCAGCAGCCTCCGACTCAGCAGCAGCAGCAGCAGCAGCAGCAGCGGCAGCGGCAACGCTCCTCCACCGCTCCACCCGCTCCGGTCTCGGCCAGCTCCGCGACGGTGAGGTGAGTCGGCACCTGAGTCCCTGGCTTCTTCCTGTTGGAGGCCGCTCCTCGTTGCGGCCCCAACGACAGCTGAGACCCGACGAGAAAAGGTCGGGTCTCCAGTGAAGGGAGAGATTCAAAAGTTTTCCCCCCCCCCCCCACCCCCCCCCCCCCCCCCACACACACACCCTAACATAAAATAACAAAAACTACATAAAAACAGAGACAAAAAATAATAAAAACGCGGACAGGCTGCAGAGGCCGCTGCTGACCAGAGTCGCGCCGCCTACCGGATACCGGAGTGTGAGTGTGTGTGTGTAGGTGTGTATATATGACAGCCTCCAGATAGGTTCCCAACTACATAGACTTGGGCTCTGGAATTTGGAATGTAATTTGCATATCACTGTGCCTTAATTGTTACACGTGACAATAAAAGACCTTTGAAACCCTGAGACCTTTGAACCGGAGAAAACCCACGCGGTCACAGGGAGAACGTACAAACTCCGCACAGACAGCACCTGTAGTCAGGATCGTACCCTGCCAGTCTGCTTTTCCCAAACCACTGCAATCCACTGGAAGCTTCATGGAATTTCCCTCTTGGTACAACTGACCATAACTAACGTTGACTAATCAAAATTGCCTATTTGTTTCACATTTGTCCATGCCTACTTAAATATCACTGCTTCGAAACATAGAAACATAGACAATAGGTGCAGGAGGAGACCATTCAGCCCTTCGAGCCAGCACCGCCATTCATTGTGATCACATTCAGTAACCCGTGCCTGCCTTTCCCCCATATCCCTTGCTTCCGCTAGCCTCCAGCGCTCGATCTAACTATCTTCTAAATTCATCCTGTGAATTGGCCTCTACTTGGCAGAGAATTCCACAAATTTGCTTCTGCAGTGTTAATAAATTTCTAAGTTCATAAAAAAACCTTTTCACTGTACATGGGTACACGTGACACTAAACGAACTAAACCAACCTAACCGGGGTCTCTGGCACTGTAAAGGGCCTGTCTCACTTGGCGATTTTTTTCGGCGACTGCCGGCATCATTGACTGAGGTATTAGGTCACCGAAAAAAATCGCGGCGTGATGCGGCGTGATGAGGCGTGATGAGGCGTGATGCGGCGTGATGAGGCGTGATGAGGCATGATGAGGCGTGATGAGGCGTGATGAGGCGTGATGAGGCATGATGAGGGGTGATGAGGCATGATGAGGCGTAATGAGGCATGATGAGGCGTGATGAGGCATGATGAGGCGTGATGAGGCATGATGAGGCGTGATGAGGCGTGATGAGGCGTGATGCGGCGTGATGCGGCGTGATGAGGCGTGATGAGGCGTGATGCGGCGTGATGAGGCGTGATGGGGTGTGATGGGGCGTGATGATGAGGCGTGATGAGGCGTGATGAGGCGTGATGAGGCATGATGAGGCGTGATGAGGCATGATGAGGCGTGATGAGGCATGATGAGGCGTGATGAGGCGTGATGCAGCGTGATGAGGCATGATGAGGCGTGATGAGGCGTGATGAGGCGTGATGCGGCGTGATGAGGCGTGATGATGAGGCGTGATGAGGTGTGATGAGGTGTGATGAGGCGAGATAAGGCGTGATGAGGCGTGATGAGGTGTGATGAGGCGAGATACGGCGTGATGAGGCGTGATGAGGCGTGATGAGGCGTGATGCGGCGTGATGAGGCATGATGCGGTGTGATGCGGCGTGATGAGGCGTGATGAGGCGTGATGAGGCGTGATGAGGCGTGATGAGGCGTGATGAGGCGTGATGAGGCGTGATGCGGCGTGATGCAGCGTGATGCGGCTGATGGCGTATTGACCTCAAGTGTCACAACATTTTTTTTTTCACCGCTGGATTTTGAAATGTTCAAAATCTTTCGGCTACCCTGATACGCCAATCAATGACGCCAGCAGTCGCTGAAAAAATTGCCTAGTGAGACAGGCCCTTAATACGTAGATACATAGAAAATAGGTGCAGGAGGAGGTCATTGTGATCATGGCTGATCGTCCCCTATCAATAACCCGTGCCTGCCTTCTCCCCATATCCCTCGTCTCCACTAGCCCCCAGAGCTCTATCTAACTCTCTCTTAAATCCATCCAGTGACTTGGCCTCCACTGCCCTCTGTGGCAGGGAATTCCACAAATTCACAACTCTCTGGGTGAAAAAGTTTTTCTCACCTCAGTGTTAAATGACCTCCCCTTTATTCTAAGACTGTGGCCCCTGGTTCTGGACTCGCCCAACATTGGGAACATTTTTCCTGCATCTAGCTTGTCCAGTCCTGAAGGCAGCAACTCTACCGCTGCGCCACTATACCGCCCTCACCCTTCTGGTTAATACGTTCTACTTTTCCAGTGAATGTGATCTGAGTTTCACTTCGTTCAAATTACTTTCCTATTGTGAAAGCGTGAGGTTAGACAAGGGTGTGGATACCGAACAGGAAGTCTCTCGTCAAACCACCTGTTACACCAAATGAAAATTACTATGGATGTGGAAACCATGAGAACAAATGGCAAGTTCATAAGTGATAGGAGCAGAATAAGGCCGTTCGGCCCATCAAGTCTACTCTGCCATTCAATCATGGCTCATCTATCTCTCCCTCCTAACCCCATTCTCCTGCCTTCTCCCCATAACCCCTGACACCCGTGCTAATCAAGAATCTATCTATCTCTGCCTTAAGAATATCCATTGACTTGGCCTCCACAGCCGTCTGTGGCAATGAATTCCACAGATTCACCACCCTCTGATTAAAGAAATTCCTCCCCATCTCCTTTCTAAATGTACATCCTATTATTCTGAGTTTATGGTCTCTGGTCCGAGACTCCCCCACTAGTGGCAACATGTTCTCCACATCCACTCTATCCAGGCCTTTCAGTATTTCCTATGAGGTCTTGCTTCATGCTTCTAAACTCCAATGGTGAACAGTAGACTTAAGATGGAAAGGACACAATGTGCTGGAGTAACTCTGGCCAGTGCTGGCCGGCACGGTGGCGCAGCGGTAGAGTTGCTGCCTCACAGCGCTGGAGGCCCGTGTTCAATCCTGACCATGGGTGCCATCTGCACGAAGCTTGTACTTTCTTCCCGTGAACTGTGTGGGTTTCCTCTGAGATCTTCGGTTTCAAAAGACAATAGACAATAGACAATAGGTGCAGGAGTAGGCCATTCGACCCTTCGAGCCAGCACCGCCATTCAATGAGATCATGGCTGATCATCCCCAATCAGTACCCCGTTGCTGCCTTCTCCCCATATCCCCTGACTCCACTATTTTTAAGAGCCCTATCTAGCTCTCTCTTGACAGCATCCAGAGAACCTGCCTCCACCGCCCTCTGAGGCAGAGAATTCCACAGACTCACCACTTTCTGTGAGAAAAAGTGTTTCCTCGTCTCCGTTATAAATGGCTTACTCCTTATTCTTAAACTGTGGCCCCTGGTTCTGGACTCCCTCAACATCGGGAACATGTTTCCTGCCTCTAGTGTGTCCAAACCCTTAACAATCTTATATGTTTCAATGAGATATCCTCTCATCCTTCTAAACTCCAGAGTGTACAAGCCCAGCTGCTCCATTCTCGCAGCATATGACAGTCCCGCCATCCCGGGAATTAACCTTGTAAACCCACGCTGCACTCCCTCAATGGCAGTGTAGTGCAAATGCTAGTGGAGTCAAGGGATATGGGGAGCAGGCAGGCACGGATTATTGATAGGGGACGATCAGCCATGATCACAATGAATGATGGTGCTGGCTCGAAGGGCCGAATGGCCTTCTCCTGCACCTAGTTTCTATGTTTAGCAAGAATGTCCTTCCTCAAATTAGGGGACCAAAACTGCACACAATACTCCAGGTGTGGTCTCACTAGGGCTCTGTACAACTGCAGAAGGACCTCTTTGCTCCTATATTCGATTCCTCTTGTTATAAAGGCCAACATGCCATTTGCTTTCTTCACTGCCTGCTTTACCTGCATGCTTACTTTCATAGACTGATGAACAAGGACCCCCAGATCCCGTTGTATTTCCCCTTTTCCCATCTTGAAATTTACTCCCACACTCCAAAGACGTACAGCTTTGTAGGTTAATTGTCTTGGTATAAATGTAAATTGTCCCTGGTGTGTGTGTGGGATAGTGTTAATGTACGGGGATCGCTGGTGGGTGCGGACTCGATGGGCCGAAGGGCCTGTTTCCGCGCCGTATCTCCAAACTAAACTAAACTAAACTGAACTCAGTTTGTCAGACAGGATCAAAGCACGAGACGCTATTTGCTTTCCATTTGCCCAATGCCTGCTTAAGTGTTAGTGCTTCTGCAGTGCTAGTCTGTGCCGTAAGTGGTTTCCAAATGATATGTTCGGTCGTTTTGTGGCCACTTGGCAGCCTTTAACTGCCCTCGTAAAGCTTTCATTCAACGGTAGTGAAACCGCCGACATTCGTTATTAGCCGAAGTTACAATCGTGTAACAATTTCCAGCTGTCTCTGTGAGCGGGACAGTCATTATTGCAGTTAGAGAGGGGTAAGAGAGATGCGAGGCGAGGCGTGGTGGGAAGTAGCTGACCATGCACTGGTATTAGTCATTTTCCTCCGTGACTGATCACAATACATCTGAGGCTTCTGCAAGTGTAACTTGCAATTTGGGCTCTGGTCTAATAGCAGGTTTGGCTTACGTGGAGTACTCTCTTGAGGTTGGCCGATAATTAAAAGGGAGCATGAGCAGAAAGGGAAGACAAGGGGTTTATGCTTCCCCATTTAGCGGGGCCAGGTGTCCACTCTCCAAGCGCTGCAGTTTTATCCTCGGTGAGGTGAATTCGCAAAGAGTTGCAGACAAAAAACAATAAAGAGCAAGGCATTTATTTTTGGTTTGCATGAAAATGGCAGGGGGGGGGGGGAGGAGTTGCTTGCCTTGCAGCGCCACAGACTCTCCCGCTAGTGGAAAGTATCCTGACTACGGGCGGGCGCTGTCTGTACAGAGTTCGTACGTTCTCCCCGTGACCTGCGTGGGTTTTTCTCCGGGCGCTCCGGTTTCTTCCCACACTCGAAATCGACGCACAGGTTTGTAGGTTAATTGGCTGGGTGAAGATTGTGAATTGTCGCCGCAGGCTCGGAGGGCTGAAGGGCTTGTTTGCGCGCTGTATCTCTGTACTAAACTAAACTAAAATGAATCGACCAACACATAATGACATCTTTGGAGAACATGGATGTGTAGGTTAATAGGCTTCTGTAAATTGTCCATTGTGTGTTAGTGTACGAGGCTCGATGGTCAGCATGGACTTGATGGGCCGAAGGGCCTGTTTCCACACCATATCTCTAAACTAAACTAAATGACACTAAACTAAACTGCCTATGCAGAAACATGGAACAGCAGATACGATCCGATACTATACGATAGAACTCTATTTATCCCAAGAGGAAAATTGATCAAATTTCCCTCCTGTTGCTGGTTAATAGAAACAGAAACATAGAAAATAGGTGCAGGAGTAGGCCATTCGGCCCTTCGAGCCTGCACCACCATTCAATATGATCATGGCTGATCATCCAACTAAGTATCCTGTACCTGCCTTCTCTCCATACCCCCTGATCCCTTTAGCCACCAGGGCCGCATCTAACTCCCTCTTAAATATAGCCAATGAACTGGCCTCAAATACCTTCTGCGGCAGAGAATTCCAGAGATTCACCACTCTCTGTGTGAAAAAGGTTTTCCTCATCTCGGTCCTAAAAGATTTCCCCCTTATCCTTAAACTGTGACCCCTTGTTCTGGACTTCCCCAACATCGGGAACAATCTTCCCGCATCAAGCCCTTAAGAATTTTGTAAGTTTCTATAAGATCCCCCCTCAATCTTCTAAATTCTAGCGAGTACAAACCGAGTCTATCCAGTCGTTCTTCATATGAAAGTCCCTGACATCCCAGGAATCAGTCTGGTGAACCTTCTCTGTACTCCATCTATGGCAAAATGGCACAGAGTGCTGGAGTAACAAAATGGCACAGAGTGCTGGAGTAACTCAGCGGGTCAGGCAGCATCTGTGGAGAACATGGATAGGTGACGTTTCACAGAGTGCTGGAGTAACTCAGCGAGTCAGGCAGCATCTGTGGAGAACATGGATAGGGACCCTTCTTCAGGTTTTAATCTCTTCATCAGTCTAAAGAAGGTTCTCGGCCCAAAACGTCATCTATCCACGTTCTGTAGAAATGTTATTAAGAAAAAGGGGTAGGCCATTTAGCAATGAGATGAGGAAAAACTTTTTCAGCCAGAGAGTTGTGAATCTGTGGAGTTCTCTGCCACAAAAGGCAGTGGAGGCCAATTCACTGGATGTTTTCAAGAGAGAGTTAGATTTAGTTCTTTTGGGCAAACGGAATCAAGGGATATGGGGAAAAAGCAGGAACGGGGGTACTGATTTTGGATGATCAGCCATGATCATATTGAATGCGGTGCTGGCTCGAGGGGCCGAATGGCCGACTCCTGCACCTATTTTCGATGTTTCTTTGTTTCTATGTTGCCTGACCTGCAGTCTCCATGCGTAAAATGGCCTGTAATGCAAGTGACCTTAACACTTGAGCTGAAATGTGATGACAAGATGCAAAGTCAGATAAGGCGTAGTGCAGGGGTCGGTAATCTACGGCCCAGGGGTCGGATCCGGCCCGTAACCCGAGACCATCTGGACGCAGGCGTTTTTTTTTTCAATTCGTTTTCACGACCTGGGAACCGCTGCAGCCAGTCCCGGGGACATGAGGGATCTGGGAACTGCAAAAAACGAACTGAAAAACACGTGAAAAACAACACCAAGCCTCACGCTAGTTGGTATGTATTATTCAGGGGTGGGGAACCTTTTCATTTTGGAATGCCGCATTAATTTGGCTGTAATCTAATAAGGCCGCTTCCAAGGAACTTCAATTAGATATACTTCAAAATGTACATTACTTTGTAAAAATCTAACTACTATGTACTAACTTCAAGAAAATGAAAACAAATTGTTAAATCTAAAGTTAACTAAACCTTTTCCTGACTTTGTTGTGACTGCGTTCTGGAGTCTAGAGTTGCATTAGAACTAAATCATGAACGCACCAGGTGGTCTGTGGCTGTTTTAAAACACAATAGCCCTCATGACTTACTAACGTTTTAATTGTGGCCGCCATTCGGGGCGGATTATTTCGAAATAATCCTCTTTCACGCTTTGGGATTTTAAATACGATCATTTTAAGATTAAAATAAAAATAACAAAAACTTATTAGTAAAAGGATTTGTTCTACAAAATTTGGATTCATTCGAAAGGCCGCGCTTAATGGCCTAGAAGGCCGCATGAAGCCTTAAGGCCGCAGGTTCCCCACCCCTGGAATTATTAATATGTATTATTACTAATGTATGTATTATGAATATGTATTATTACTAATTTATGTATTATGAATATGTATTATTACTAATTTATGTAATATTAGTATGTATTATTACTGATTATTAATTTAGTT
The DNA here is from genome assembly GCF_028641065.1 of Leucoraja erinaceus. NCBI lineage: Eukaryota > Metazoa > Chordata > Chondrichthyes > Rajiformes > Rajidae > Leucoraja > Leucoraja erinaceus. The sequence continues at coordinate 3,776,293 of NC_073381.1, read as the reverse complement.
AGTATGCATTATTATTACCTCCATTTATTAACCATGGCGATAGATGAGGCCCGTCTAACCACTCACAGACATGAGTCCTGGCCCCCATGCAGAACAAGGTTGCCCACCCCTGGTGTAGGTTTAGACATAGACATAGACATAGAAATTAGGTGCAGGAGTAGGCCATTCGGACATTCGAGCCTGCACCGCCATTCAATATGATCCGATCAACAGTATCCCGTACCTGCCCATCGGCCCTATCCCCCTTAGCCACCCATCTAATCCCCTGCCTACTGGCCTCAACTACCTTCTTGGCCCCCATCCCAGCATTAAAAAAGCCCTTTTCAATCCATGTACCCATCGGCACTAGTCCCTGCCTATTCTTGGCCCCAATCCCTCAAAACCTTTTCAATCCATGTACCCGTCTAAATGTCTTTTAAATGTTGTTTTATGAAATGCTTTGTGTGTCGGAAGGAACTGCAGATACTGCTGTAGACCAAAGGCCAGCATGGAGTGGCCCATTGGCACGGGAAATTGCTCAGTGGCACAGGGCGGCATCCACAGTGCACATGATAAAGGGGATAACGTTCAGTGCGTGGCAGTTTCGGGTGGCACGGAGGCGCAGCGGTAGAGTTGCTGCCTCACAGCGCCAGGGACCCGGGTTCAATCCTGACCACGGGTGCAGGAAACATGTTCCCGATGTTGGGGGGAGTCCAGAACCAAGGGCCACAGTTTAAGAATAAGGAGTAGGCCATTTAGAACGGGGACGAGGAAACACTTTTTCTCACAGAGAGTGGTGAGTCTGTGGAATTCTCTGGATGCTTTCAGCGAGAGCTAGATAGGGCTCTTAAAAATAGCGGAATCAGGGGATATGGGGAAAACAGCAGGAACTGATTGGGGATGATCAGCCATGATCACATTGAATGGCGGTGCTGGCTCGAAGGGCCGAATGGCCTCCTCCTGCACCTATTGTCTATTGTCTATTGTCTAACTCTCTTGAAAACATCCAGTGAAGTGGCCCCATAGCAGAAGCATCCACGTCGTGGGGCTGGAAACTGGAGGTATCCTGAGCTAATTCTGCTACCACCATCATCTATTGTGAGACGTGGCTCCCACTGGTTGTCGCCGGAAGCTTGCGTCCTTTTCAGAACGGACGATGACAGCGAGGTCAACATTTGGAACATTTTTTTCTTCCCAGTACATTTTGTTTCGCTTATCTCTATGTATTTGTGTGGATGTGTACGTATGTGAGTGTTGTTTGTCCCCGTTTGGTTCCGACCTGATTCGGGTGGGTTGAAGGCGGATAAGGGTAAGGGCTTTGAGGGCCGCTTACATACTGTTGCACAATTATGCCTGGACTGTCGCTGTCTGTTATCATTGTATGTATGCAAATTGATGTGAAATTCAAATAAAAAGATTTCAATTAAAAATAGCGAAGTCAGGGGATATGGTGGGCGGTGGGCGGCACGACTCTGGTCAGCAGCGGCCTCTGCAGCCCGTCTGCGTTTTTATTATTTTTTGTCTATGTTTTTATGTAGTTTTTGTTATTTTTTGTTGGGTTATGTGTGTGTGGGGGGGTGGGAGGGAGGCGGTAACTTTTAAATATCTCCCTGCACGGGAGACCTGACATTTTCTTTGTCGGGTCTCCGTTGTCGTTGGGGCTGCAACGTGGAGCGGCCTCCAACAGGAAGACCGGGGGCTCTGGTGCCGACGACTCACCTCACCGTCGCGGAGCTGGCCGAGTCCGGAGCGGGTGGAGCGGTGGTGGAGCGCTGCTGCTGCTGTGGCCCGACCTCCGGAGATTCGGAGGCTGCAACTGCGGGTCTGGCGGACAGCGGCACCGGGAGCCCGCGGGTCCCTGGAGGGAGACCGCTTTTCAGGGCTCCCGCAACGGCGACTTCTCCCGCCCGAGTTGCGGGGTCGAAGAGCTCCTGGAGCGGGGCCTTACAGCACCGCCCCGCGCGGCTTGGAATGGCCGCGGGACTCTGCGAGCGCACGCCGGGGGCTCTAACATCAAGACCCGGTGTGCGACCTTGCACCACCCGGCGTGGCTTTAATGGTCGCGGGACAATCGCCATCGCGAGCCGGGGGCTTTGACTTTGACTCTGACATCGGGGGGGGGGGAGAGTGCAGTGGAGAGATAAGTTTATTTGGCCTTCCCTCACAGCAATGTGATGGATGTTTATGTAAATTATGTTGTGTCTTGGGTGTATTTGTTTGTAATGTATGGCTGCAGAAACGTCATTTCGTTTTGACCTCAAGGGGTCCAAATGACAAATAAATTGTATCTTGCATCTTGTATCTTGTATCTTGGGGAGAAGGCAGGAATGGGGTACTGATTGGGGATGATCAGCCATGATCACATTGAATGGCGGTGCTGGCTCGAGGGGCCGAATGGCCTCCTATTGTCTATTGTACAGAGCATGTACGTTCTGACTCTGACCTGCGTGGGTTTTCTACACACATACTCCAAAGAAGTCCAGGTTTGTAGGTTAATTGGCTATGGTAAAATTGTCAACTGTCCCGAGTGTGTAAGATGGTGCTAGTGTGCGGGGGGTCGCTGGTCGGCGCGGATTCGGCGGGACGTAGGGCCTGTTTCGGCGCTGTATCTCTAAACGAAACTCGGCGAGTCAGGCAGCATCTCTGGAACCTTTCGTCAGACCGATGCTGCCTGAGCCGCTGAGTTGCTCCGACACTTTGTGTCTTGCCTCAACTACCTCCTCATGACAGCTCTCTCCACAAAACCTGCCTCTCAGGTTCCTAGTAGATCTTTCCCCTCATCCTCCTGCTGCGCTCCAAGGATTGGAGTCCGAGCCTGCTCAACCGCTCCCTGTAGCTCAGGCCCTGGAGGCCCAGCAATATCGTCGTAGTAATTGCCAGGTTGTGTATCAAAAATAATGACATTGGGTGTGGTAGCATCAAATGTGGGCCGGTTTTTAATTTTATACTGAAGCAGACCTCTAATCAGCTCAGGCTAGCAGAGGTGCAGGAATAAATAAGATGTGAGAGAGAGCTTTATGGCAGCTCTGGTCCCTGTTCAAAGGCCTAAAATCCACATAACATCACGGCTGGAATAAGTATTGGCATTGGCCGCCTTTCGATGCTATTGTTGGGACAGCGAGCGAAAATAACACAGGCAGATCACAGAGTGAAAAAGGGTGGAGGCCAACCAAATGCAAGAGGCGCTGATGTTGGTGAGAGCAGTTCATAGAATCTATAGGATAATCCTGCAACCTGCTGCACTCTAGCGAGTCAAGGGCCTGTCCCACTTGGCAATTTTTTCGGCGACTACCAGCGTCATTTCAGTGTGGCCAAAAGATTTGGAACATTTCAACATCCAGCGGCAACAAGAAAAAATGTTGCCACACTTGAAAAAACACCGCACGTCAATACGCCATCACCGCCGTGCCACGCCGCAAATTTGTCGGTGACCTTATACGTCAGTCAATGATGCCGGCAGTCGCCAAAAAAATCGGCAAGTGGGACAGGCCGTTTCGTTAGTTTCGTTCCTTTTCACATGCACCTCGTTTAGTTTAGTGCAGGTTATTTTGTTGTCACCTGTTACAAAGGTACACTGAAAAGCTTTCGTTGCGTGCTAACCAGTCAGCGGAAAGACAAATGCATGATTACAATCGAGCCATTTACAGTGTACAGATACATGGAAGAGGGAATCATGTTTAGTGCAAGGTAAAGCCAGTAAAGTACAATCAAAGATAGTCCGAGGGTCTCCAATGAGGTAGATGGATAGTAGTTCAGCACTGCTCTCCGGCTGTGGTAGGATGATTCAATTGCCTGATAACAGCTTCCTGGTAGCAGGCAACTGAACCATCTCTCTGCCAATAGACAATAGACAATAGGTGCAGGAGTAGAGGCCATTCGGCCCTGCGAACCATCACCGCCATTCAATGTGACCATGGCTGATCATCCCCAATCAGTACCCCATTCCTGCCTTCTCCCCATATCCCCTGACTCTGCTATCTTTAAGAGCCCTATCCAGCTCTCCCTTGAAAGTATCCAGAGAACCGGCCTCCACCGCCCTCTGAGGCAGAGAATTCTATTGACTGACATCTATTGAGTTGTGCGGGGCTGGTCCCGAAATTCCTGCAGTGGCCAAAATCTTCACGCGCCAATGGTCTATCGGCACGCAGATGCATTGCGGTCGTACGCAGCATCTTGACGTCTTACGCAGCGTCTTGACGGCGTACGCCTAGCGCGTGACATTGCGTGATGATGTCATCTCAAATGACTCAAATGACATCATGCGCGAACTTAGCGCGTACCCAGCGCCGACTTCACGTGAACTCCACTTCCGGTTGGTCGCGCCAAACGCACCCAATCCCATGCAAGTGGGACAGTGCTAAGCAAAGCTCTGCTATAGGATCTTTGGTGTTGAGGGCCAGTCCTACTTTCACGACTAAATTCACGACCTCTGCCGAGTTTGCCCTCGACTCGTACTCGCAGCATGGTCGTCACCAGGTCGTAGGAGGTCGTAGGTAGGTCGTGACGCTAGTCGTAGGTACTCGTGGCATCAAGTAGGTCGGGGGCGTTTTTTCAACGTGATGAAAAATGTCCACGAGTAAACAAGGTGGTGAATTAGGTCGTGATAGTGGGACAGGCCCTTGAGAAAGCGGATAGGCATAAACTGATTTGTGAAACAAGTTAAACTGGTTTGTCAAGTTTAACAACATTACAATGGAACCTGTATCACAAACTATTAAAACACTTCGGAGGTGACCAGAGACCATAAAGTATTCAAAAAATGCGAGTTCTTGATTTGCCTTAAATGACTTTTGTCCGTCATAGAAACATAGAAAATAGGTGCAGGAGTAGGCCATTCGGTCCTTCGAGCCTGCACCGCCATTCAATATGATCATGGCTGATCATCCAACTTAGTATCCTGTACCTGCCCTTCTCTCCAGACCCCCTGATCCCTTTAGCCACAAGGGCCACATCTAACTCCCTCTTAAATATAGCCAATGAACTGGCCTCAACTACCCTCTGTGGCAGAGAATTCCAGAGATTCACCACTCTCTGTGTGAAAAATGATTTTCTCATCTCGGTCCTAAAAGATTTCCCCCTTATCCTTAAACTGTGACCCCTTGTTCTGGACTTCCCCAACATCGGGAACAATCTTCCTGCATCTAGCCCGTCCAACCCCTTAAGAATTTTATAAGTTTCTATAAGATCCCCCCTCAATCTTCTAAATTCTAACGAGTACAAGCCGAGTCTATCCAGTCTTTTTTCATATGAAAGTCCTGCCATCCCAGGAATCAGTCTGGTGAACCTTCTCTATGGCAAGAATGTCTTTCCTCAGATTAGGATACCAAAACTGTACGCAATACTCCAATACTTTTGTTTTGATACTATCCCTTATTTCCCTTGTTATCCACGGATGTACTACCTTCCCTGATTTATTCTTTTGCCAAACTGGGATGAACAATTATTGTAGTTCATCCATGCAGTCCTTAAATGCCTTCCATTGCATATCCACCGTCAACCCTTTAAGAATCAATTGCCAGTCTATCTTGGCCAATTCACATCTTATACCCTCAAAGTCACCTTTCTTTAAGTTCAGGACTTGTTCTGTCCCTAAATATTCGTGTCCATTTACCTTTGAAAATAGGATAACCACATCAATTTAAACAGTAGACACAAAATGCTGGAATAACAAATAGACAATAGGTGTAGGAGGAGGCCATTTGGCCCTTCGAGCCAGCACCGCCATTCAATGTGATCATGGCTGATCATCCACAATCAGTACCCCGTTCCTGCCTTCTCCACATATCCCTTGTCTCCACTTTAAGAGCTCTATCTAACTCTCTCTTGAAAGTATCCAGAGAACCGGCCTCCACCGCCCTCTGAGGCAGAGAATTCCACAGACTCACAACTCTCTGTGTGAAAAAGTTTTTCCTCATCTCCGTTCTAAATGGCTTACCCCTTATTCTTAAACTGTGGCCCCTGGTTCTGGACTCTCCCAACATCGGGAACATGTTTCCTGCCTCTAGCGTGTCCAAACCCTGAATAATCTTATATGTTTCAATAAGAGCCCCTCTCATTCTTCTAAATTCCAGAATGTACAAGCCCAGCCGCTCCAATCTCAGCGGGACAGGCAGCATCTCTGTAGAGAAGGGATGGGTGACTTTTCGGGTCGAGAACCCTTCTTTAGGCTCTGAAGAAGTCTATCTTTGTTTTAAACCAGCATCTCCAGTTCCTTCCGACACAATTTAAGCAGCACTTCTGTGAATTAGGGGTTATTAGGGTCATGTTAAGGGTTTGCTCACTTTCATCCCTGAATACAGGGGGAGCATTAATCAAAATGAAAAAATGATACAGAATATTTGGCAGCTGCTCAAAACTTGGCAGAAACTGGTGTTGCTACTGACTCACGGACATCAGGTGTAGGAGGAGTGTGCAGTTCCACCCTGGTGTTGCTTGCAGTTAGGACTGAATTGCACACTGGAAGAATTTTGCCCAAGGCCAGTTCCATCTTCAGTGGCTTTCATGCGAGATTATTGTGTACAACACCTCTGTTCTCAAACCATCAAATAAAACTTGCCATTATATCAAACCAAGTGACAGCTCCTTGCATTAAATTAATTTTAATAGACGTGTTTAGTTTTTTGTCACATGTACCGAGGTATGGTGAAAACTTTTTGTTGCGTGCTAACCAGTCAGCGGAAAGACAATACATGATTACAATCGAGCCACCCACAGTGTACAGATACATGATAGGGGAATAACGTTTAGTGCAAGGTAAAGCCAATAAAATCCGATCAAGGATAGTCCGAAGGTCACCAGTGAGTTAGATCAGTGATTCCCAACCTGGGGCCATATGGCAAATTTCAGGGGGGGCCACAGAAATATGTTGTTGGGGGCCACAGGTTCAATGACAAGTTAGCACTCAACAAAAAAGCTTTTTTAAGAGCGAGTTAGATGGCTATATTTAAGAGGGAGTTAGATGTGGCCCCTGTGGCTAAAGGGATCAGGGGGTATGGAGAGAGCAGGCAGGTACTGAGTTGGATGACTGATGTTTCTATGAGGGGATCAGCCTCCTAAATTTCAGATCATGCAGTTGATTTTTAATGGCGGGTTGCATTGGCTCTGGGAATGGGCTTATGAAGAAAGACTGGATAGACTTGGTTTATACTCTCTGAATTTAGAAGATTGAGAGGGGATCAAACTTACAACTTCTTAAGGGGTTGTCTATGCAGGAAGATTGTTCCATGTTAGGGGTCCCACATCACCCTAAGGTAAAGGGGAAATCCTTTAAAACCTGAGAAATTTTTTCACACAGAAATTTGGAACTCTCTGCCACAATTTGAGGCCAGTTTCATTGGCTATATTTGAAATAGATGTGGCCCTTTGACTAAGGGTATCGGGATTATGGAGAGAAGGCAGGTACGGGATCTGAGTTGGATGAACCCACATATTGAATGGCGGTGCAGGCTGAAGGGCCGAATGGCCTACTCCTGCACCTAATTTCTTTTTTCTATTGAAGTACTTTTTTTCCGCTAATAATGTCAGGGGGGGCCACAGAAAAATTAAAAGATCCCATGAGCTAAAAAAGGTTGGGAACCACTGAGTTAGCTAGTAGTTCAGCACTGGTCTCTAGTTGTGGTGGGATGGTTCAGTTGCCTAATAACAGCCGGGATGAAACTGTCCCTGAATCTGCAGGGGAGCGTTTTCATATTTCTATACCTTTTAGAGATTTAAATGTGTGGAGCGATTTTAATGCGTGATTGCAGTAGACACAAAATGCTGGAATAACAAATAGACAATAGGTGCAGGAGTCATACAAAATGGCATACAAATAGTCGCCTAGGCTGGGCGCCATCTTTGTTTAGTTTCGATTAGAGATGCAGCGCAGAAAACAGGCCCTTCGACCCACCGTGTCTGCGCCGGCCAGCGATCCCCACACGCTAACACTACCCTACACACACTAGGGACAATTTATAATCTCCCCAAGCAAATTAGCCTACAAACCTGTACGTCTTTGGAGTGTGGGCGGAAACCGGAGCACCTGGAGAAAACCCACGGAAAACGTACAAACTCCGCGGACGGCACCAGTAGTCAGGATCAAACCCGTGGTCAGGATCGAACCCAGGTCTCTGGCGCTGTATGGCGGCAACTCTACCGCTGCGCCACCATTGTTTAGAGATACAGCATGGAAACCGGCCCTTTGGCCCGCTGACTAGTCCGTGCAGACTATCGATCGCCCGTTAACACTGGTTCTATCTTATCCCACAATTGTAGGGGCCAGCAATCCCGTATGTCTTTGGGATGTGGCAGGAAACCGGAGCACCCGGATAAAAGTCCACGCGCATCACAGGGAGAACGTGCCAACTCCAAAGACAGCACCCGAGGTCAGGATTGAACCCGTGACTCTGGTGCTGTGAGGCAGCAGAAACCTTATTTTCTGATGATTCATATCATAGTTAATTTAAATAGAGGAGAAAGCCAGAGAGAATATTACCACATATGTTGAAAAACGTTCTGGTTAGTGTTTTTTTTTAAGTGGAAGATACACAAAACACAAAGAATATGAAGTAAAAGGGCATTTTTTATTATCAAAAGAGTTTGTTTTGTTGCATAATTGAAACAGCTAACAGGAGTACTGAAGAATTACAAGCACCGCGTTACATTATTTCGAAAGATTAGAAATTAGGAGACATTAGAAGGAGACTTTGACAGACACAAAATGCTGGAGTCACTCAGTGAGACAGGCAGCATCTCTGGAGAGAAGGGATGGGTGACGTTTCGGGTCGAGACCCTTCTTCTTCAGACTTCGTCTGAAGAAGAAGGGTCTCGACCCGAAACGTCACTCATCCCTTCTCTCCAGAGATGCTGCCTGTCCCCGCTGAGTGACTCCAGCTTTTTGCGTCTATCTTCGGTTTAAACCAGCATCTGCAGTTCCCTCCCGCACATCAGAAGGAGACTTTCGCTGTTTGAATTTGTATAACAGGCAGGCTAGCATTCCGAACCTTGAACAGTGGCATTAAGCAAGCAAACATATTGCCTGTAGTATTTTCGGTATACAGGGGGGTAACAGTAACAAACTATGCTAGTTCACATCCATAAAAGAGATTTGGCGCCCAGCAAAGTAGGAGCTGTTAATTTTCATTCAGTTTATTAATAAGCCTTTAAACAATCTTTATTACAAATGTTTGATCATGGCAAATTAAAACGCCCATTGTGCCATCATCCATTCCAATTTAGACACAAGGTTTTCTAGTGCCGTGAAGCAAAGGATAGATGATGTTAAGGAAAGTACCAGCAAACATGCTTCAGTGAAGACAGGCTATCCGTTCATCAAAGGCAAAACGGCTTGTACTCGCTAGAATTTAGAAGATTGAGGGGGGATCTTATAGAAACTTACAAAATTCTTAAGGGGTTGGACAGGCTAGATGCAGGAAGGTTGTTCCCGATGTTGGGGAAGCCCAGAACAAGGGGTCACAGTTTAAGGATAAGGGGGAAATCTTTTAGGGCCGAGATGAGAAAAACATTTTTCACACACAGAGAGTGGTGAATCTGTGGAATTCACTGCCACAGAAGGTGGTTGAGGCCAGTTCATTGGCTATATTTAAGATGTGGCCCTTGTGGCTAAAGGGATCAGGGGGTATGGAGAGAAAGCAGGTACAGGATACTGAGTTGGATGATCGGCCATGATCATATTGAATGGCGGTGCAGGCTCGAGGGGCCGAATGGCCTACTCCTGCACCTATTTTCTATGTTTCTATGTAAAGGAATGCAGACTTGGATGACCACGTGTTAAAAGGTCATGTGTGAGGATTACTATGTCTTTTGGAAGACAGCATTTTCACTGTCCTGATGAGTGGCAAATGACAACAGTGGGAAAAAAACCATGCAAGTGAATTTGCACTAGTTATTGATCATTTTCAACCTTCTCAAATTGGTTTCAAAAGCTCTGTCAAGCAAGTTTCTCGTCCTCGTGGTAAAATGGTCTCTCTTCAGTGATGCTGCATTTTAATCCTTCATCCTCTTGGTTTAAAGCCCAATTGTATTTGCAAATTATAAATCTTTCCTGTGTAATGGCCCTGTCCCACTGTACGAGTTCATTCAAGAGTTCTCCCGAGTTTGCCCTGATTCGAACTCGGAGAATTACGGTAATGGCCGCTCGTAGGTACTCGGGGCTCTCGTGGACATTTTTCAACATGTTGAAAAATCTTCACGGGCATACCGCATTTCCTGAGTACCTGCCGTTAGCGTTACGAGCCGCTAAGAGACGTCCCCGAGCTCCGATGTACCCGCTACGTACATTCTACGTACTTACCACGAGTTTGATTTTTTTAAAAACTCGGGAGAGCTCTTGAATGAGCTCGTACAGTGGGGCAGGGCCATTAGAAACAACACCAGGAGGATGAGGGGGTGATATTATGGAGGTGTGTGAAATCACGAGGGGAATGGGTCGGGTAGATGCATAAACCTATGTCCTCCGAATCGAGCACCAGAGGACATATGTTTAAGGTGAAGGGGGAAAGATTTAATAGGAATCTGAGAGGTAACTTTTTTCACAGAAAAGGTGGTGGGCATATGGGATGGGATGAGCTGCCAGAGGAGGTAGTTGAGGCAGGGACTATCCCATCGTTTCACAGGTAGACAGGTACATGGATAGGACAGGTTTGGAGGGATATGGGCCAAATGCTGGCAGGAGGGACATGTTGGCTAGTGTGGGCGTTGGGTTGGAGGGCCTGTTTCCACGCTGTATCACTCTATGAAATAAGGAAATATTCGGATAGCGATCGTTTATTGTAATTAGTTCAGGTAATACGTATAAGCCGATTTTTGTCTCGTGGAATTGATGGAAAACATGTTAGTTGTCATCAATTATACACCAGGCTTCTGAAGGCAAGATTTTTCAATTGCTTGTCATTTTAAGTTTCTCCACAGACAGAAGATACAGACACAAAAAAGCTGGAGTAACTCAGCGGGTCAGACAGCATCTCTGGAGAAAAGGAATAGGTGACGTTTTGGGTCGAGACCCCTCCTTCTTCAGCCGTGGCCATCTAGGCAATGCCCAGAATAAAGTCACAAATGTTTAAGAGTTACTGCAAGCAAGTTATGGTAGGTATTTTTCATGACACAGCATAAGTGAATAGTTAGATTGTATGATGGTAGAACATCTAAAATTGTTAAGGGTTTGGACACGCTAGAGGCAGGAAACATGTTCCCGATGTTGGGGGAGTCCAGAACCAGGGGCCACACAGTTTAAGAATAAGAACGGAGACGAGGAAACACTTTTTCTCAGAGAGTGGTGCGTCTGTGGAATTCTCTGCCTCAGAGGGCGGTGGAGGCAGGTTCTCTGGGTGCTTTCAAGAGAGAGCTGGATAGGGCTCTTAAAGATAGCGGAGTCAGGGGATATGGGGAGAAGGCAGGAACGGGGTACTGATTGTGGATGATCAGCCATGATCACATTGAATGGCTCGAAGGGCCGAATGGCCTACTCCTGCACCTATTGCCTATTGTCTATTAGTGCAGTTCTTGGCATTTGAGATATGCAATCCTAATTTAACGAAGATCGTTCCATATAATTCCCACCCTCGATATACCCCTCACCCACTCAAAAATCACTACAGTTTTTGGCCACAAGAGTTGGATAATGCTTTGGGAAACATCATTAAGGTGAATCCTAATCTGTCTTTATTAAGCGATGCCAACCCATCTCCTGAACGTCACGTCAAAACCATTGGGAGGGGCGTGGGAAAAGAGTTTGTTGATCAGAGAATACCTCAGTCATCTGCATGTTCAAAATATTAATAGTGGCTTTTATTTAGAAGACGAAATATGCCTGAAATACATGATTGTGCCAAAAACCCTGCAATACAAAAGACATTCCTGAAAAGGGTATACAATCTAATGAAAGCAGTTAAGAAATTCTTCCCATTATCTATACATACAAAACAAATGCCATTGTGAGTATCTTTAAAAATACCAAGTGTGTGTTGAGCTCGTAACCACGAAAATGCAAACCATTAGACAAAACAAAAATGATTGATGGTACATATGGGCGTACTTTGACGGGTACAAAATGTGGGATGGCTCATAGATTTAATCCTGATAATAATTGGAAATATTTAGAGTTTACGGTGGTACGTTTGACATTGTGACATACTGAGGATCGCGAGTTGGATTGGGGGTGGGCAGGAGGTGAAATGTACGAGGAAGATAACAGGGAGAGATGGAAAGACGGGGAGAGTGGAATAGGCGGAGAGAGAGAGAGAGAGAGAGAGAGAGAGAGAGATCATATAAAGGGCCTATCCCACCAACATGCGTTTGCGTGCGTCTAGCGTGACCAAACATGGTGGCTTGAGGCGTGCAGCCTCGCGGGGCCGGTCCCACTTCCAACCGCGGAGGCATCTGGAGTTGTGCGGGGCTGGTCCCGACATCATACTGACCAATCACCTGGGCAGGAGGCGGGCCGACTGAATTTGGACGTCGCACGGCGTCGGGCGGTGACGTCATCGCGCAACGCCACGCACTAGGCGTACGCCATCAAGACGCCGTGGACGCCCGTCAAGGCGCTGCGTACGGCCACAATGCGGCTGCGGGCCGACAGTCAGTTTTTCGGAGACCCGCGCGATGTCGGGACCAGCCCCGCACAACTCCATACGCCTCCGCCGATCGAAGTGGGACCGGCCCCGCGAGGCCGTACGCCTCAAACGACTACGTTTGGTCGCGCTAGACGCATGCAATTGCATGCTGGTGGGACAGGCCCTCAAGGAGGCAGGAACGAAGGGAGAGAGTGGTCGAGTATTCGAGAGAGAGAAAAAAAACAAATGATGGCAAATCTGCAAACCATATCTGCAAATCTTGAAGAATTTGTTATTGTGAGAGGCAGCATATCCTTTGGGAAGCAACGACGTGTGTCTTTCCATCCTCTCATTCTGCAATTAAAATGACCGTCACTTTTGGATAGACCCTACCCCCCCCCCACGATGATTTGTTCATCAGAAATCAAGTGCGACGCGTTTCCGTTGCTTGGAGCCTTCGAAAATATCACCCTCTGCCTTCCACGAAGAAACGTGACAACAAGTGGCTTGGGAAAGTGTTCGGGTTGCAGTTGAGTATTTTGACGACAATAGCAGGTTTATGGTGGCGATACAAACTGGGACCCTCATCTGGTGCTGGGGACCTCTTCCCGTCAGGGCTTGCAGCGAGCGGCTGGTAGTTCCGGCTCCAGCTGCTATCCGACAGGCTCCCGCGGAAGTGGGAAGCGGCACCCGCTGAGGCAAGTCCGGGGACCAGGGGCGCCGGCGGGCTTCGCTCTCCCATCGTGTTGCTCGCCCCCTCAGTCTCTGGGCACGGGGACGATGCTAATGTGCAGGAAATTGTCTGGGTAGCTCAGGTACTCGCTCAGCCACTGCAAAGGCGTTTCCAGCATGGGTTCAATCCCGTGGATCACCACTTGATATTGCTTCTCCATATCTAGTGTGCAAGAACAAGAACAAAAACAAAAAGCGAGTTACTTCAAACAGTGGTTATGCACAGCTCCAATTTTGCCGGGGAATGGTATCATTAAGGAATTGGAACAAACGATGAATTCATAAGTACATAAGTTCTAGGAGCAGAATTAGGCCATTCGGCCCATCAAGTCCACTTAGCCATTCAATCATGGATGTTCTATCTTTCCCTCCCAACCCCATTCTCCTGCCTTCTCCCCGTAACCCCTGACACCCATACCAATCAAGAATCTGTCATTCTCCGCCATAGAAATATCCATTGACTTGGCCTCCACAGCCGTCTGTGGCAATGAATTCCACAGGTTCACCACCCCCTGAATAAAGAAGTTCCTCCTCATCTCCTTTCTAAAAGTAAGTCCTTTTATTCTGTAGCTGTGGCCTCTGGTCCAAGACTCTCCCACTAGTGGAAATATCCTCTCCACACTCAGGGCTTTTCACTATTCGGTAAGTTTCAATGAGGTCCCCCCCCCCTTCAAAACTCCAGCGAGTACAGGCCCAGTGCCGTCAAACGCTCATCATATGTTAACCCAATCAACCCTGGGATCATTCTTGTAAACCTCCTCTGGACCTCTCTCCAACACCAGCACATCCTTCCTTAGATATTGGGCCCAAAACTGCTCACAATACCCCAAATCAAAAATTAGCCTAGCTATTTGGGTAGAACAGCAGAGGCCACACAGATTGCACACTTAATTTTCATAGTTATACGTGAGATTTCAATATGCTCTCCGGGTGTCGGGGGCTATGGGGAGAAGGCAGGCGAATGGGATTAGGAGGGAGAGATAGATCAGCCATGATTGAATGGCGGAGTAGACGATGGGCCGAATGGCCTAATTCTGCTCCTATCACATATGATCTTATGATTTTGACAATTTAAGTCTTATTGTTAAAAGCACATTCCTACAGATTGATTTGCAGAGCATCACGTATAAACATATATGTATGCACATTATATATTTTCATTTTTCACTGCCTCGGCGAGGCCAGCAGCATAATCAAGGACGAGTCACACCCTGGCCACTCCCTCTTCTCCCCTCTCCCATCGGGCAAAAGGTACAGAAGTGTGAAAACGTACACCTCCAGATTCAGGGACAGTTTCTTCCCAGCTGTTATCAGGCAACTGAATCATCCTACCACAACAAGAGAGCAGTCCTGAACTACTATCTACCTCATTGGTGACCCTCGGACTATCTTTGATCGGACTTTACAGGCTTTATCTTGCAATAAACGCTATTCCTTTATCGTGTATACACTGTAAATGGGTCGATTGTAATCATGTATGGTCTCTCTGCTGACTGGTTAGCACACAACAAAAGCTTTTCACTGTACCTCGGTACACGTGACAATAAACTAAACTTTCAGACACTTAACCAGCCTTAACCAGCTTTAGATGTGGCATTATATATACAACCTCCTCACACTGCAGGTTTCACAATATAGTTTTGTTTTAGTTTAGAGATACTGCATGGAAACAGGCCCTTCGGCCCATCGTGTCTAGGCCGACCATCGATTACCTGAATACTAGTTCCATGTTATCCAGATTCACTCCCTACACACTACTCCCTATCCACTGCAATTTGCAGAGCGACAATTAACCTACAAATCCGCACATCTTTGGGATGTGGGAAGAAACAGGAAAAGAGTAGGCAAACCTACGATGGGCATTTGTCGGCACTGAGCTTGTAATCTCTGGAGTTTAGAAGAATGAGGGGGGACTTCATTGAAATGTACAGAATAGTGAAAGGACTGGATGGAGTGGATGTGGAGAGTGTGTTTCTACTCGTGGGAGAGTCTAGGACAAGAGGTCATAGAATGAAAGGACGGAGATGAGGAGGAATTTCTTGAGTCAGAGAGTGAATAATCTGTGGAATTCTTTGCCACAGGTGGCTGTGGAGGCCAAATCAGCGGAGATTTTTAAGGCAGAGATAGATTCTTGATTAGTACGGCTGTCAGAGGTTAGGGGGAGAAGGCAGGAGAATGGGGTTAGGAGGAAGAGATAGATCAGCCATGATTGAATGGCGGTGTAGACTTGATGGGCCAAATGGCCTAATCTACTCCTATTCCTTATGACCTTAAACCAGAGCACCTAGAGAAAAACATTTTTGTATAATAATGTCAGGTAATGTTGAAGAATGCAATGGGCAAGGTCCACTTTGGGACGGGAGGGGTGGAGGGAAGGTAGGGGTGTGTGTGTGTGTGTGTGCGCGCGCGCGCATACGTGCATATGTGTGTGTATGAGCACGCATGTAAAATCTAACCGCGGGTCGGTCAACTTGTCAAGTGTTTTCATTTAATACAATGGCAGCACGGTGGCGCAGCGGTAGAGTTGCTGCCTCACAGCGCCAGAGACCTGAGTTCAATCCTGAGTACGGGTGCTGTCAGTACAGTGCTTGTACGTTCTCCCTGTGATATGCGTGGGTTTTCTCCGAGATCTTCGGTTTCCTCTCACGCTCCAAAGTCATACTGATTTGTTAGGTTAGTTGGCTTGGTATACATGTAAATTGTCCCTTGTGTGTGTAGGATAGTGTTGGTGTGCGGGGATCACTGGTCGGTGCAGACATGCTGAGCCAAAGGGCCTATTTAACCATATAACATATAACCATATAACAATTACAGCACGGAAACAGGCCATCTCGACCCTTCTAGTCCGTGCCGAACACATAATCTCCCCTAGTCCCATATACCTGCGCTCATACCATAACCTTCCATTCCCTTCCCATCCATATAACTATCCAATTTATTTTTAAATGATAAAAACGAACCTGCCTCCACCACCTTCACTGGAAGCTCATTCCACACAGCTACCACTCTCGGAGTAAAGAAGTTCCCCCTCATGTTACCCCTAAACTTCAGTCCCTTAATTCTCAAGTCATGTCCCCTTGTTTGAATCTTCCCTACTCTCAGTGGGAAAAGCTTTTCCACGTCAACTCTGTCTATCCCTCTCATCATTTTAAAGACCTCTATCAAGTCCCCCCTTAACCTTCTGCGCTCCAAAGAATAAAGCCCTAACTTGTTCATGCTGTATCTCTAAACTAAAGCAAATTAAAACCAAAGTTAAGGGCCTGTCCCACTGTACGAGGTAATTCAAGTTCTCCCAAGTTTCCCCTGATTCGAACTCGGAGAATTACGGTAATGGCCGCTCGTAGGTACTCGGGTCTCTCGTGGACATTATTCAACATGATGAAAAATCTTCACGAGTCTTCCCGAGCTTACCGCGTTTCCCGAGCACCTGCCGTTAGCGTTACGAGCCGCTAAGAGACGTCCCGAGCTCCGACGTACCCGCTACGTACATTCTACGTGCTTACCACGCGTTTGATTTTTTTTTAAACTCGGGAGAGCTCTTGAATTATCTCGTACAGTGGGACAGCCCCTTCAGAAGATGAGGTGGCTTGGCTGGACACAGGAGCACGAGAGCCTTAATCATTCTGCTGTTTAACGACGGGAAAATTAACAAATTGAGCATCCTGTCAAATACTCACAGTAGACATGGCTTGCTAAAAAAAAAACAACAAACAGCTTGAACTAACATTCTCTACAAAATTAGTAAGAAACTAAGACCAGACGGGTTATGTGGTTAAACTAGAAGTCTGGACAGTTTTTGTTTAGGTTCTCACAAATGTTTAACCTTTCTCCCACTCATCAGTAAAAATCTATTTAATTGATTCCATCTACATGGGAAAACCACAGTCTGACGTCTGTGGCCCATAGATTACGGTGAAAGATCTTGCCGTGGCAATTGGAGTTATAGCCAGTGGTCAGGTCAAAAAAGGATTTACCAAGCCAGCAGACACCAAAGGGGAGACATCAAACAATCATTTTAAGAGCATCATTAATCTTGAAAGAAAGTTGGATCTGATGTTTCTTGGTGAAAGGGATCTCAGTCTTACAAGCAATACATGACGATGCAGTAAAACAAATGTATATATAAACACACACATGCAAGGTTCAAGAACTTTCAACCTTTGATAGTTGTAAAATACACTGACAAAGTACACATAAAGAAAATTTATATTCGTTTTTTCTCTCCAGAAATTGCCCTAATGCAAAACTGTTTATATAATTCATTAAATCATAGTCCACTTCATTTTTTCTCTTCTGCAGTCTTTTAAAAAGGTTATACGTTTAGGGTGGCACGGTGACGCAGCTGAAGAGTTGCTGCCTCACAGCGCCGGAGACCCGGGTTCGATCCCGACTACGGGTGCTGTCTGTGCAGGGTTTGTGCATTCTGCATGGGTTTTGAATGAATGAATTGCACAAGTATTCACATACAAGGAATTTGCCTTGGTGCTCTGCCCGCAAGTGACAATGACATACAGTGACAGCTAGGAATGACACATAAAACATTAAACATTAATAATAAAACATTATTGATTAAACATGTGAATTAAATAAAATACCAGAGCAAAAGGAGGCTGCAGATTTTTGGTTATTGAGTAGAGCTACTGCTCGTGGAAAAAAAATGTTTTTATGTCTGGCTGTGGCAGCTTTGACAGTCCGGAGTCGCCTTCCAGAGGGAAGTGATTCAAAAAGTTTGTGGCCAGGGTGAGAGGGGTCAGAGATGATCTTACCCGCTCGCTTCCTGGCCCTTGCAGTGTACAGTTCGTCAATGGAGGGAAGGTTACAGCCAACAACCTTCTCAGACGATTCGCTGCAGCCTCCAGGTGTAGTGCTTGGTGGCTGAGCCAAACCAGATCATGATGGAGAAGGTGAGGACAGACTCTATGATGGCCGTGTAGAATTGGACCATCATTGCCTGTGGCAGATTGTGCTTCCTCAGCTGTTGCAGGAAGTACATTCTCTGTTGTGCCTTTTTGACTGTGGAGTCGATGGTAGCCCCCCCACTTAAGGTCCTTGGAGATGATGGTTCCCAGGAACTTAAAAGACTCCACAGATGTGACTGTGGTGTTGTTGATGGTGAGTGGGGTGAGGGGAGGGGGCAGCTCTCCTAAATTCTACTATCAATTCCACTGTCTTAAGAGCATTGAGCTCCAAGTTGTTGCAATGGCACCAGGCCGCCAGCTGTGTCACTTCCTGTCTGTAGGCAGATTCCTCCCCATCCTGGATCAGTCCTCAGGGTTTCAGGGTTTCCTCCCACACTTCAGAGACACACAGGTTCGTAGGTTAATCAGCTTGGTATGAGTGTAAATTGTCCCTGGTGTGTGTAGGATCGTGCTAATGTGCGGGGATCGCTGGTCGGCACGGACTCAGTGGGCCGAGGACCTGTCTCCGTGCTGTATCTCTAAACTAAACTAAAAATATTGTGAAGGCCTACAGTATCCAAACATTTTTAGTTTGCTTCTGCACATGTAATCCCGTGCTACCTGCTCCATGGTCGGATAGTCGGCGACTAAACCGTCTCCCCCACCTGGTTTGCCAGATGAGGAGGGGGCTGTGGGCCCCCAGCAGGACCAAAAACAAGACCTGTCAAAGGGCGGATGAGCCCCTGGCGGGCCAACGGCCATCCACACTTCAGTAGAAGTTGCGATCACTGTCGTACACGGCATTGTAAGGCACCGTTGATGTTTTCGACGATGATGAAGATGAAGATGATTTGCATAGAGAGTCATTCTGACCAAAGATCATCTTTTTGCAATGTGAGAGATCTTTGAGAGATAACCAGGCAGCATTAATGCATTGGCCTGAACTGCTTGCTTATTAGGAGGAACGTACGGGCTCTTTGATTATCCTATTGGGCAGCACGGTGGCGCAGCGGTTGAGTTGCTGGCTTGAGTTGCTGCAGGCAGTGAAGAAAGCGAATGGTATGTTAGCTTTCATAGCAAAAGGATTTGAGTATAGGAGCAGGGAGGTTGTACTGCAGTTGTGCAGGGTCTTGGTGAGACCACACCTGGAGTATTGCGTACAGTTTTGGTCTCCAAATCTGAGGAAGGACATTATTGCCATAGAGGGAGTGCAGAGAAGGTTCACCAGACTGATTCCTGGGATGTCAGGACTGTCTTATGAAGAAAGACTGGATAGACTTGGTTTATACTCTCTAGAATTTAGGAGATTGAGAGGGGATCTTATAGAAACTTACAAAATTCTTAAGGGGTTGGACAGGCTAGATGCAGGAAGATTGCTCCCGATGTTGGGGAAGTCCAGGACAAGGGGTCACAGCTTAAGGATAAGGGGGAAATCCTTTAAAACCGAGATGAGGAGAACTTGTTTCACACAGAGAGTGGTGAATCTCTGGAACTCTCTGCCGCAGAGGGTAGTCGAGGCCAGTTCATTGGCTATATTTAAGAGGGAGTTAGATGTGGCCCTTGTGGCTAAGGGGATCAGAGGGTATGGAGAGAAGGCAGGTACGGGATACTGAGTTGGATGATCAGCCATGATCATATTAAATGGCGGTGCAGGCTCGAAGGGCCGAATGGCCTACTCCTGCACCTAATTTCTATGTTTCTATGAGATGAGAATAACTTTTTTCACACAGAGAGTGGTGAATCTCTGGAACTCTCTGCCGCAGAGGGTAGTCGAGGCCAGTTCATTGGCTATATTTAAGAGGGAGTTAGATGTGGCCCTTGTGGCTAAGGGGATCAGAGGGTATGGAGAGAAGGCAGGTACGGGATACTGAGTTGGATGATCAGCCATGATCATATTGAATGGCGGTGCAGGCTCGAAGGGCCGAATGGCCTACTCCTGCACCTAATTTCTATGTGTCTATGTTACAGCGCCAGAGACTGACTACGGGTGCTGTCTGTATGGAGTTTGTACGTTCTCCCCGCGACCATCCGGTTTTGTCCAGGTGCCAACATTGTGGATGGCTTTGTTGTAGTCATGCATAGACAGAAAGTGCTGGAGTAACTCAGCGTCTCTGGGGGAAACAGGTGGGTGACATTTTCGGTTGGAACTCTTCATCAGACTGAAAGTAGAGGGGAGGGAACTGGAGGAAAGAAAAGTTGCAGCACAAAGCAGGGCTAGCAACAGATGGCCAAGGAAGGGCGGAGCCCATGTAATCCTGTCCAGTCTTTTCGTTGAACGGATCGCACGTAACAAGAAAGATTTTTACTGTACTTCGGTATACGTGACATTAATAAACTAAACTAAACTGAATCTTTCCAATCCATGTACCTGTTTAAATGTTTTTATAACCATATAACAATTACAGCACGGAAACAGGCCATCTCGGCCCTACAAGTCCATGCCGAACAAATGTTTTTTTTCCCCTTAGTCCCACCTGCCTGCACTCATACCATAACCCTCCATTCCCTTCTCATCCATATGCCTATCCAATTTATTTTTAAATGATACCAATGAACCTGCCTCCACCACTTCCACTGGAAGCTCATTCCACACAGCTACCACTCTCTGCGTAAAGAAGTTCCCCCTCATATTACCCCTAAACTTCTATCCCTTAATTCTGAAGTCATGCCTTCTTGTTTGAATCTTCCTTATTCTCAAATTGAAAAAGCTTGTCCACATCAACTCTGTCTATCCCTCTCATCATTTTAAAGACCTCTATCAGGTCCCCCCTTAACCTTCTGCGCTCCAGAGAATAAAGACCTAACTTATTCAACCTATCTCTGTAACGTAGTTGTTGAAACCCAGGCAACATTCTAGTAAATCTCCTCTGTACTCTCTCTATTTTGTTGACATCCTTCCTATAATTTGGCGACCAAAATTGTACATCATACTCCAGATTTGGTCTCACCAATGCCTTGTACAATTTTAACATTACATCCCAGCTTCTATACTCAAAGGCTATTGTAGTATCTGCTTCAACCTCCTCTTCTGGCAGCTCGTTCTATATACCATTCTTCATGATTCCATCAAAGTGTTATTCATGTTCATGTTCATATGATGGGATGGTACCCGATGGCAGCCTCGCCAACAGTCTGTCTGTCCCTTCGTCATTTTTTTTGTTAGTTTTAGCGTGTTTTAAAAGTTTGTGTTAATGTTCTCTGGTTTGTTTCACGTGGGGGGGGGTGGGGGTAGGGTTGTCAAGGGAAACTATTTTTTTCAATCTCTTACCCTGCCGGAGATGCAATTGTTTTCCGGATCGTATATCCGGTGGCTCTGAGGTCTAACATCATTGAGCTGGAGGCCTTGCTCGGGACTTATTTTGAGCCCGCCCCACCTGGGGCGCAGACTTACCATCGGAGCCGATCCCTTACCTGGGATCGACGCTCCAACCGCGGCCTGCGGGCTTTAACATCGCGGCGCTCACAGTCTCAGGAGAGACCGAGTCGGGAGCTACAAAGTCACAGAAGGTTTCGAGTAGGCCCGACCCAGATCTCCCGGCGCGGGGAGCTGAGATAGCCCCGATGCAGGAGCTTGATCGCCCCGACGTGGAGGGCTCGCCGCCGCCTACGGGAGTCAAGATCGTCCCGTCAACGGAAGGCACGAGGCCCCCGACCGCGGGAGAACAAAGAAGGGAAGAGATTGAACTTTTTTTCGCCTTCCATCACAGTGAGGAATGTGGAGGAGTCACTGTGGTGGATGTTTATGTTAAAATGTATGTTGTGTGTTCTGTTGATTTTTATTAGTACGACTGTACGGCAAATTAAATTCCTCGTATGTTGCAAAACACACTTGGCTAATAAAGTATGATTATGATGATAAGTGATAGGAGCAGAATTTGGCCATCAAGTCTAAACACGTCTATTAAAATTAATTTAATGCAAGGAGCTGTCACTTGGTTTGATATAATGGCAAGTTTTATTTGATGGTTTGAGAACAGAGGTGTTGTACACAATAATCTCGCATGAAAGCCACTGAAGATGGAACTGGCCTTGGGCAAAATTCTTCCAGTGTGCAATTCAGTCTTAACTGCAAGCAACACCAGGGTGGAACTGCACACTCCTCCTACACCTGATGTCCGTGAGTCAGTGGCAACACCAGTTTCTGCCACTTTCTCCGGAATGATGGAATGGAAAAGACAACAATAGCAAGAATCTATTTCTATTCGTCATTGTTTTGTTTTGCATTGTTCAGCTCAGTTTATTGGAGCACAGGAACAGTGAAAAACATTTTTGTTGCGTGCTAACCTGTCAGCAAAAAGACTATAGATACATAAGTTCATGAGTGATAGGAGCAGAATTAGTCCATTCGGCCCATCAAGTCTGCTCCGCCATTCAATCATGGCTGATCTATCTCTCCCTCTCTACCAAATTCTCCTGCCTTCCCCGCTTAACCCCTGATACCCGTACTAATCAAGAATCTCTCAATCTCTGCCTTAAAAAATATCCACTAACTTGCCTTTCTGTGGCAATAAATTCCACAGATTCACCACCTTTTGAGTAAAGAAATTTCTCCTCATCTCCTTCCTAAATGAACTTCCTTAATGTTTCCTTACAAAGCCAGTTCAATGATAATATCTCTCACCCAAGGACCATTAACTCAGCACAGGTTGGTATTCGAACCTGAGTGACATCGAAACGCAACAGTTGACCCAAAAGAGGCCAGCAAAATAGGAAGCGACATTTGTTTATAATGGAATTCAACCAAAGCAGTGGGAGATTGCAACCTTCACGTGGTCCACCCTGTTTTTCGACTGAAAGCTCAGTCCCAACTGTACGAGTTCATTCAAGAGTTCTCCCGAGTTTGCCCTGATTCGAACTCGGAGATTTACGGTATTGGCCGCTCGTCGATACTCGGGGCTCTCGTGGACATTTTTCAACATGTTGAAAAATCTTCACGAGTCTTCCCGAGCTTACCGCGTTTCCCGAGTACCTGCCGTTAGCGTTACAAGCCGTTAAGAGACGTCCCCGAGCTCCGATGTACCCGCTCCGTACATTCTATGTGCTTCCACGAGTTATATATTTTTTTTTACTTGGGAGAGCTCTTGAATGAACTCGTACAGTGGGACAGGGCTTTAATGCAATCACCCCGACGTGCACAAACAAGATCAAATAGAACAGGTAGACCTACAACTTTAGGCTGTGCACGCCATACGCAAGAAGAAGAAGATAAGACAGTAGGTTCTGGAGGTGCAGCTGCAGGAAGAAGTCTAGAATGAGAGAGAGAGTATGATTGCAATTCCTGATGTGTCACTGTTTGTGATTTATCATTGCAGTCCCCTCTTTCTTTGCTCATAACCTCGTTTGGAGATTTTCCCAGACAAATTATCAGTGTTTCTTCACAGCTGTGCAAGAACGTGGAGTGACACATCAGGACTTGCAATTATAGAAACATAGAAAATAGGTGCAGGAGGAGGCCATTCGGCCCTTCGAGCCAGTACCGCCATTCATTGTGATCATGGCTGATCGTCCAACTCAGTATCCCGTGCCTGCCTTCTCCCCATATCCCTTGACTCCACTAGCCCCTAGAGCTCTATCTAACTCTCTCTTAAATCCATCCAGTGATTTGGCCTCCACTGCCCTCTGCGGCAGGGAATTCCATAAATTCACAACTCTCTGGGTGAATTATACTCCATCAACTTCATCTGCACGTCTCGCTGTCTTGGGAAAGCAGCTAACATAATCAAGGACCACTCACACCCTGGCCATTCCTTATTCTCTCCTCTCCCATCAGGCAGAATATACAAAATGTCATGGCGGCACGGTGGCGCAGCAGTACCGTTGCTGCCTCCTGTCTGTACGGAGTTTGTACCTTCTCCCCGTGACCTGCGTGGGTTTTCTCCGGGTTCTTCGTTTTCCTCCCACACTCCAAAGACGTGCAGGTTTGTAGGTTAATTAGCGAGATATAAATGTAAATTGTCCCTGGTGTGTGTAGGATAGTATTAATGTGCAGGGAATCACAGGTCGGCACGGATAAGGTAAGCTGAAGGGCTGAAGGGCCTGTTTCCGTGTTGTACCTCTAAACTAAACTGAATGTTTGAAAGCCTGTACTGACAAGTTCAAGAACAGCTTCTTCCCCGATGTTATCAGACTCTTGATCAGATACATGTTTGGGACAAAGACCCATCATTTATTTATTTGCCTCTGTACTCCACAATTTGAGATTTGTAATAGAAAAAAAATCACATGTGGTTAAAGTGCACATTGTCAGATTTTAATAAAGGCCATTTTTATACAAATTGGGGGACTGTGTATGAACACAGCTGTAATTTCTACATGGTGAAACCAAAATGTATAAAAATGGCCCCTTAGTCCTCATTTACAGGTGCCAGGTTCCTGTTAAATCTTGCACTGTCACCTCAAAACCAATTCCTCTGGTCACGTCACAAGGAATAGTAGAATTAGGCCATTCGGCCCATCGAACCTACTCTGTCATTCAATCATGGCTGATCTATCTCTCCCCATAACCTCTGATGCCCGTACTAATCAAGAATCTATCTATCTCTGCCTTAAAAATATACACTGACTTGGCCTCCAAAGCCGTCTGTGGCAATGAATTCCACAGATTCTTTGATTCTTGGTCCGTGATTCACTTACCCGGGGTAAAAACTTACTTAAAAACGTACAAAATTCTTAAGGGGTTGGACAGGCTAGATGCAGGAAGATTGTTCCCGATGTTGGGGAAGTCCAGAACAAGGGGTCACAGCTTAAGGATAAGGGGGAAATCCTTTAAAACCGAGATGAGAAGAACTTCTTTCACACAGAGTGGTGAATCTCTGGAACTCTCTGCTGCAGAGGGTAGTCGAGGCCAGTTCATTGGCTATATTTAAGAGGGAGTTAGATGTGGCCCTTGTGGCTAAGGGGATCAGGGGGTATGGAGAGAAGGCAGGTACGGGACAATGAGTTGGATGATCAGCCATGATCATATTGAATGGCGGTGCAGGCTCGAAGGGCCGAATGGCCTACTCCTGCACCTAATTTCTATGTTTCTAAAAGACTCACTGCATTCACCCTATCTATTCGCCTCGTGATCTTATACATCTCTATAAGATCACCCTTCACCCTCCTGCACTCCATGGAAAAAGTCCTAGCCTGCCCATCCTCTCCCTCCAGCTCAGGCCCTCGAGGTCTGGCAATATCCTTGTAAAAATTCTCAGATGATGTATAAAAAATAATGACATTGGGTGTGGTTGCATCAAATGTGGGTCGGTTTTTAATTTTATACTGAAGCAGACCTCAGGCAAGCAGAGGTGCAGGAATAGATAAGATGCAAGCGAGAGCTTTATGGCAGTTCTGGTCCCTGGTCAATTGCCAAATCCACAGAACAACACGGCTGGAATAAGTGGCGGCATTGGCCACATCGCGATGCTATTGTCGGGTGAGCGAGCGAAAATAACACAGGCAGATCACAGAGTACAAAAGGGTTAATATCAATCAAATGCAAGAGGCGCTGATGTTTAAGGGGCTGTCCCACTTGGGCGCCCTAATCCGCGAGTTCTCGACTCGTACTCGCAGCATGGTCGACACGAGGTCGTAGGAGGTCTTTGTAACTCTCCTTCATGCTCGAGAGTGGTCCCTGCGTACTCGAGGCCTCAGCTAGGTCGCGGTGTATTTTTCAACATGTTGAAAAATGCCTGCGAGTAAAAAAAGGTCGCCATGGAAAAAATTAATATATTTGCCAATGTTAGTCGTAGGTAATCGAGGGTAGTCGAAGGTAGTCGTAGATAGTCGTCATCATAGTCGAAGGGAGGTCGAAGGGAGATCGAAGGAGGTCGTCTTCACTCTACACTATTCAGTGTCCAATTTTCCCGTAGTCAGTCATAGCTAGTCGTAGCTGGTCTTCAACATAGTCGAAGGAGGTCGGAAGAGATCTTCTACATAGTCGAAGGAGGTCTTCAAACTCTCCTAAACTCTTCTAAACTCGCCAATTAGGTCGCCCAAGTGGGACAGCCCCTTTAGTTCATGAGTGATGTAGCAGAATTAGGCCATTCATCCCATCAAAACAGCACCTAGGGACAATTTACAATTCTTACCAAAGCCAATTCACTTACAAACCTAGACGTCTTTGGAGTGTGGGTGGAAACCGGAGCACCCGGAGGAAACCCACGCGGTCACAGGGAGAACGTACAAACTCTGCACAGACAACAACCCTGGTCATGATCGAGCTCTGGTCCCCGGCACGGTAAGGCAGCAACCCTGCCGCTCTCTTGTGCTGAACAGTATAGGAAGGATGCTGATGAAGATGCTGGTTTAACACTGAAGATAAACACAAAATACCGGAGTAATTCAGCGAATCAGGCAGCATCTCAGGAGAAAAGGAGAGTAGGTGACGTTTCGGGTCAGAATCCTACATCAGACTGAATCCATAGTTATGTAGTAGGTGTGGAAGTTGAGTCAGCTGTTCATAGACTCTCAATGACACTGGAGGTTGTTACCCAGCCCATCATGTCCATGCCGACTACACGAGGAAGTATTTCTACACGTGGACCCTATTTAGTGTTAGTTTTAATTTAGAAACAGCACGGAGACAGGTCTTTGGCCCTCCTAGTCCACGCCGACCAGCGATCCCTGCACATTAATGAGCCTGTCCCACTTAGGCGATTTTTTGAGCGACCACAGGTGACTGGCGCAAATTTTTTAACATGTTGAAAATTTTTCGGCAACAGTGACGACAATTTTTGCTGTCGTAGGTTGTCATAGGTTATCGTAGGTTGACGTAGGTGTTTGTCGTAGGTTGACGTAGGTGTTTGTCGTAGGTTGTCGCCAGGTGTCACAAGTGAATTCCATTAAAACTAGTTCCTGGCAGTCACCTTATGGGCCTGTCCCTCTTAGGCGACTTTTCAGGCGAGTGAAGGAGATTCTGCGCTCGCCACATGTTCGTTGGTGGTCTCTGGTGAGTCTCCTTCATGGTCACGAGGAGTTCCCGCATTCTGGGAACTAGCCGCGGCCTCAGTATGGTCACCGCAAATTTTTCAACATGTTGAAAAATTTTCTGCGACCAAAAATTGGAGAACAATCGATCATCCTGTAGTCGTAAGTGCAGTTGTAGTGGGGTCGCCATGTAGTTATGGGTAGTCAAGGTAGCCGTAGGTTGTTTTAGTTAATCGCCTTTCCTGACGGGGCATTTTCATTTGCTTATTGGGGGAAAAAAACGTAGCCCGCGCTGACCAGTGATCACTAGTACATTAGTTCGATCCTACACACTGGGGATAATTTACAGGGCCAATTAACCTATAAACCTGCACGCCTTTGGAATGTGGGAGGAAATTGAACACCCTGAAGAAACCCACGCACGCGGTCATAGGGAGAATGTACATGGGCAATCTTCATGGATTGTTATATTGGCACGCTATTCCCTATGGTCTCAGCAATTTCAATTCAGTTTTTTTTCCAGTTGAGTTTAGTTTATTGTCAAGTGTACAGAGGTACAGTTAAAAACTTTTGTTATGTGCTAACCAGTCAGCAGAAAGACAATAAAAGTAAGCATGCAGGTACAGCAGGCAACGGAGAAAGCCAAATGGCCTTCATTACAAGAGCAGTTGAGTATAGGAGCAAAGAGGTCGTTCTGCAGTTGTACAGGGCCCTAGTGAGACAACACCTGGAGTATTGTGTGCAGTTTTGGACTCCAAATTTGAGGAAGGACATGCTTGCTATTGAGGGAGTGCAGCATAGGTTCACCAGGTTAATTCCCAGGATGGCGGGACTGTCATATGCTGAGAAAGTGGAGCGGCCGGACATATACTCTGGAATTTAGAAGGATGAGAGGATATCTTATTGAAACTTAAGATTATTAAGGGTTTGGACATGCTGGTGGCAGGGAACATGTTCATGATGTTAGGGGAGTCCAGAACCAGGGGCCACAGTTTAAGAATAAGGGGTAAGCCTTTTAGAACAGAGATGGGGAAATACTTTTTCACACAGAGAGTTGTGAGTCTGTGGCCGGTTCTCTGGATGCTGTCAAGAGAGAGTTGGATAGAGCTCTTAAAAATAGCGGAGTCAAGGAATAGGGGTACTGGGGTACTGATTGGGGATGATCAGCCATGATCACATTGAATGGTGGTGCTCGAAGGGCCGAATGGCCCACTCCTGCACCTATTGTCTAATGCAGGGGCCAGCAACCTACGGCCCACGGGCCAGATCCGGTCCGTAACCCAAAATCATCCGGCCCGCAGGCGTTTTTGTTTCAATTTGTTTTCACGATCTGGGCGCTACAGCCAGTCCCGGAGCTTGCAGGTGACCTGGGAACTGCAGCCTGTCCCGGGGAAGCGAGGGATCTGGGAACTGCAGAAAACTAATTGAAAAACACGTGAAAACTAATGGGAAAAACACCACCAAGTGTCACACTAGTTGGTATGCATTATTAGTATGTATTATTACTAATTTATGTATTATTACTGATTACTAAATTAGTTAGTATGTATTATTACCTCGATTTATTAACTATGGCGATAGATGTGGCCCACCATCCGCTCAAAGACATGGGTCCTGGCCCCTATGCAGAACAAGGTTGCCGACCCCTGGTCTATTGTCTATTGTCTAATGCACGATTACAATCGAGCCATCCACAGTGTACAGATACATGATAACGGGAATAATGTGAATACTATTTAGCGCAAGGTAAAGCCAGTAAAGTCCGATCAAAGATAGTCCGAGGGTTTCCAATGATGTAGATAGTAGCTCAGGACTGCTCTCTAGTTGTGGTCGGATGATTCAGCAGCTACAATAAACAGTGTTGAGAACCGAGCTGGTAACAAGCAGGCAGCACGAACTTGGCAAAGAATGGGTGTGGGTTAATCATCCAGCATAATCTTTGTGCCCAACTCTGGAAGCCTCCCAACTCAACCTCCAGTGACTAATGTATCAATGTATTTTATTTCAAAGTCACGTGAGTTACTACGTGAAGAGCCCGCCAGTCCGCATGCGCGTCTATACGCGAGACGCAATGCGGCGGGTCGGAGCAGTTCGCAACTGCTCTGGCAGGTAAGTAAAATTTGCTTTCAGCGGGCCACTGCGACAGCGGTCCCGGAGTAGCTGATGGAGGCGGCCGCTCTTGGCGGCTGCCGCCATTGGCGCTCCGTACGGGAGCAGGCGGCCGATTTCGGAGCTCGGTTTCGTTATTGCCGGCCGGATTTTAAGCCACCGTGGAACTCCATTAGGAGTTGGGGCTGCCGGCGCGGCTTGGGAGCTCGCTGCTAAAATTAGCAGCAGATGGTGTTTAAATATAGCCGCGGCTAGGTTTCGAATCGCTGCTAAGTTAACAGCGACCGGTGTTAGCCGCGGCCAGGGCAGCGAACGCTAGGTAACCTCAGCTGCCATAGCACCTATACATTTTTAAACATAGAAATGCTGCTGAGGCAGCATACGCTAGTTTCAGCATATAGTGTGTGCTCTACATGTGTGTGCTCTATTCGTAGGGGCATTTTGATATATTACACATAGTTCTTTAATTTACGTCAAAATCTAAAGAACTGATTAAGGTAGTTAAAAATAGAGCTGGTAGTTTTTAATAGCGGTTGCTGTTCGGTCACGTTTGTGACTATCGCAGCAGATAGGACATTTATTATCATACACCATATGGTGTTGAAAATTTGACTTGCCATTTCGGCACAGAATGGGACTCCACTGGAGCGGGTGGCTGTATGGAGGAACTCCATTGAGGCTCCAGAAAAAGAGCTCCTGGTTTGGGAAGCCTTTTTTCAGCTGTGTCTATTAGACACCCGCGGAGTAGGGTTGCGTCATGATAATTTTCGCTCAGTTGAGGGGACTGTTGGAGATCCTTCATAAAAGACCCCAACCATGGGGATCAACAAAGCAGTCGAATCTTTGATCCAATGGGGCTATGCTTCTGCTTAAATCATATGAACTGTGACAACGCCTGGCAGGGTTGCAGTATTCCTCCCACTCTGTCTAGTACAGGGTTGCGCTCCCTGAAATACTCCGTTGTGGCTGCAGAAGGGAGTAAGGACTCGGAGTCACTAGCAGGTGCAACCTGTCTGGTATGTATAATGATGATACCGACAGAGCACCGATCTGCACAGCTAGTCCCGGTTCGGCTCCTAGAGGGAGCAGCTTGACAACCCCGAGTCGGGGCAAAGTCAAAGCCAAGTCTGTGGGACAAGTCCTGTAGGACGATTTGGGTCAGCGGGATGCTGTCCCCACATCTATGCCAGATATGATTGGCCGTTTGTCTCAATTGGAACATATGATGAATCAGATGGTGGCACGAGAAATGCTCCGTGTTAACGGAGGCATGTACAGGCAGTTTGAATCATACGCCTGAGGCAGCTCCTGGTTCAGGGTTGCAATATTCCTCCCACTTGGATGAAAGGAGTGGTGGAGATGGTGCCAAATATTATGCACCGTATTACGGAAGCATGCACAGGCAGTTCAAGTTATATGCCTGTAGCTAACCCTGGTTCAGGGTTGGAATATTCCTCCCACTCGAAAGACTATTGGAGATGGTGTCACAAAATATGCTCCGTGTTACGGAAGCATGCACAGGCGGTCCGAGGCATACGCATGTGGCAACGCCTGGTTCGGGGTGCACTATTTCTCCCACTCTAAGAGAGTGTCAGAGATCAGTATGGTGGCATCAAGTTTTAGATAACTATGGAACATTTTGCAGCTGATAAACTTGAGGGTTATGAGTAGATACCTCTTGCGATATTAAGTATGAGGCAACATGATATTTAATAATGCCAATCTTGCCTATTCATTCAGGCCATGGTAAGGCGGCTGAAGTAAAATGGGCGTGATTGCGTACATTTGAAGTTGACAGCATACCCACCAGAGCAGAGATTGGGGGTGACATTAGGTATACAAGTGCACTGAGCTTGCTAGTACCTATGAGATGAAAGATAGTTCTTTATTGTTATTCAATAGTCTCAAGATATTGCTGATGGCTCATTAGCAGCCAATAGAATGGATATTTTCCCTTTCATCATACAGCAAGAGGCTTACATATTGTATGTTAATAAATTATAAAATTTGGTTCAATATGTCTGGATATGTGTAGATAGAATTCTGCACAGTGTTGCATGAGTTTTTGTCTAACTCAAAAATCTATTGGGCCTATGGTCCGGTTAAGAACAATGGCCATGTATGCAAGTTAACATCATGGTATTAATAACCCATGTTTTTTCTACCATTAATGGTTTATCAGTTTAAGTGTTTCACACACAGATTGGGTTACTGCATGAAATGACATAGCTTTGAAGTCTTCACGTAGTCACTCACGTGACTTCGAAATAAAATAGAAAGATTAAACGAGAACTTACCGTGTGAAGTTTGATCTTTATTTTATGAGAAGTTGAAGTGAGGAAATACGTGCCCTCCACTCCCAACCCTACTTCTCATAAAGATAATTCGGTACTTCTAAACTCGTTAATCTTTCTATAGCTTAGGTCAACAACTATTCTGTGGTTTCATACAGCTGCTCTAAAGTTTGACGCGCATGCGGACTGGTGGGCTCTTCACGTATTCCCTCACTTCTCATAAAATAAAGATCAAACTTCAAACGGTAAGTTCCATACACCCACCACCCTTTAGATGAAAAAGTTACCTCTCAGATTCTTATTAAATCTTTTCCCCTTCGCCTTAAACCAATGTCGTCTGGTCCTCCATTCACTTGTGTAGGAAGGAACTGCAGATGCTGGTTTAAACCGAAGATAGTCACAAAATGCTGGAGTAATTCAGCAGGACAGGCAGCTACTCTGGAAAGAAGGAATGGGTGACGTTTTGGGTCGAGACCCTTCTTTAGACTTCAGACCCCGATTCACCTACTCTGGGCAAGAGATTCTGTGCACCTACTCGATCCCTTCCTCTCATGATTTTATACACCTCTATAAGATCACCCCTCATCCTCCTGCTCTCCAAGGAATAGAGTCCCAGCCTACTCAACCTCTCCCTATAGCTCACACCCTCGAGTCCTGGCAACATCCTCGTAAATCCAAGCCCCAGTCTTTGTTCTCTGCATGTCGTCATCAATTTCAGCTCGGTTCCACCACTGATGTACACACAAGTGGTCGTAGTATTATCCAACTAACCTACCAACCCAAACGGCTTTGGGACGCGGGGAAACTGGAGCACTGGGAGGGAACACATGTGGTTACAGAGAGAAGGTGCAAACGGCATACAAACAGCACTCAAGGTCATGATTCAACCAGGTGCCCTGGCGCTGGGAGAGGCAGCGGCTCTACTTACTGTGCTGCAGTACAATGGATTACTCTCTCTGCACTTTAGGCTGAAGATGTTTGCGATTAGATATACAAGGAGTTGTCACTTCACTTCAAATGGTGAAGTGGTTGGCCCCATTTAGTCTGAAGAAATGTGATCCCACCCAGTGGCAAACGTATCGGCCACGACTATATTCAGCAAACTGCTTTCATTCTTCATCCACATATTCAGCATATAGCAATTGAAACATTAACTGGATTGAATGCTTAACATCATTTTCCAAATCTGCTCTTAGATCGGTTATTAGTTTCAAGCAGAGGTCGGCAACCTACGGCCCACGGGCCAGATCCGGCCCGTAACCCGCAATCATCTGGCCCGCAAGCATTTTTTTTTTTCAATTTGTTTTCACGACTTGGGAACCGCTGCAGCCAGAACCGGGGCACGCAGGTGACCTGGGAACTGCAGAAAATTAATTGAAAAACACATGAGGACTAATGCGAAAAACAACACTAAGTTGGTATGTATTATTAGTACGTATTATTACTAATTTATGTATTATTAGTATATTATTACTGATTACTAATTCAGTTAGCATGTATTATTATTACCTCCATTTATTAACTATGGTGATAGATGTAGCCCGCCATCGGCTCACAGACATGGGTCCTGGCCCCTGTGCAGAACAAGGTTGCCCACCCCTGGTTAAAGGACAGGACAGTCCAAAAATATGTCAGGCCTTCATAGAGCGGCACGGTGGCACAGCGGTAGAGTTGCTGCCTTACAGCACCAGAGACCCGGGCTCAATCCGGACTACGGGTCCTGTCTGAACGGAGTTTGTACGTTCTCCCCATGACAAAGTAGGTCTCCTCCGGGGTGCTCCAGTTTTCTCCCTCATCCTGGTTTGTGCAGGTTTGAAGGTTAATTAGCCTCTGTACATTGACTGCATGGAGTGGACGCGGAAGTGAGATATCATATAACTTACCAGGATGTCGCTGGGACTCGAGGGCCTGAACGTTGGGACTCGAGGGAGAGGTCGAGCAAGCTTGGACTATTCCTTGGAGCGCAGCAGTATTAGGGGTAATCTTATAGGAGTGTACAAAATCGTAAGAGGAATAGATCGGGTAGATGCAGAGTCTCTTGCCCACAGTAGGGGAAATCAAGAACGAGAGGACACAGGTTTAAGGCAGTGGTCAGCAACCTACGGCCCATCTTATGGCGGAAATCATCCGCCCCACTGGCGGATTGCCCCCCCCCCCGCAATTTTACGCAGCCGTCATTTTTTTACTGCCAGGCGCGGCCGAGCTCTGTCTGCACCGCATCCTGCGCAAAGCCGCCGTCACGGCTGCGCACCTTCTGTGAACACGTTTAAGAAAGAACTGCAGATGCTGGAAAAATTGAAGGTGGCCAAAAATGCTGGAGAAACTCAGCGGGTGAGACATGCAAGGATTGTATGAGGCTGCCTCACCGGCTGAGTTTCTCCAGCATTTTTGTCTACCTTCTGTGAACACGTGATTTGATGCCTGCCATCCGGGGGAAAGATTTAATAGGAACCTGAGGGGTAACATTTTCACACAAAGGGTGGTAGGTGCATGGAATGAGCTGCTGGAGGAGGTCGTTGAGGCAGGGATTATCGCAAAGCTTAAGAAACATTTGGACAGGTACATGGATAGGACAGTTTTAGAGGGATACGGGCCAAATGCATGCAGGTGTGACCTCTGCCTGAGGGCAGTGGAGACCAGTTCTCTGGATACTTTCATGAGAGAGCTAGATAGGGCTCTTAAAGATAGCGGAGTCAGAAGATATGGGGAGAAGGCAGGAACGGGGTACTGATTGGGGATGATCAGCCATGATCACATTGAATGGCGGTACTGGCTCGACGTGGCGATCCCCGGAAACAACGACACATGATGCACTCTGTGACGTGTCGGGCGACCAATTCTGTCAACATGTTGGACGACGACAGATGCCAACAGCGAGCTATGTGTCGTCTGACACACGAGTGATCGAACGGTACAATTGGACTATACTTTGTGTCTTTTCTTTGTAAACCAGCATTTGCAGTTCCTTATGTCTACAGAATGGGATTAGAGTGTGAATAGTAAAAACGGGTGCATGTTGAGAATTGAACCATGGACTTTCCTGGTACTTATGGGCCTGTCCCACTTGGACGACCTAATCCACGAGTTTAGAAGACCCTAGACAAGTTGAAAAAAATGTCAAGGTCGTGTTGACTCGCCGAAGTAAAAGACCTCCCACGATTATGTCTACGACCTCCTACGACTATGTCTACGATATCCTACACCCCACCTTGACTTCAGTCTTCCACACCTACGACCAACTATGACTAGCTACGAGTGGAAAATGGTCACATGATAAAATGATGTCATGTTTGCATTTTTTTCCTCGGGCCAGTTACCGACCTACAATTACCTATGACCATCTACGACTACCCTCACGACCTACTATGACCTACCCACGACCTACCTACGAGTAAAAAGTATCCATTTTTTCCATGCAGACCTTTTTTTTTACTCGTGGCCTTTTTTTATCAGGCTGGAAAAAACACCGCAACCTACTTGAGGCCACGAGTACGCGGAGACCACTCACGAGCACGAGGAAGAGTTACGAAGACCTCCTACGACCTTGTGGCGACCATGCTGCGAGTATGAGTCAAGGGCAAACTCGGCACAGGTCGCCAATTAGGTCGTGAAAGTGGGACGGGGGGCTTTACTGGAGAGATTAAAGCTATGGAGGAAGTTCTATTGCTGTTATTTCATCAACTGCTAAACTGAAAACGCCCAAGTCAATGGAAAGAACTTCCTAAATAATGTAATTATTTTAGTCTGAGTTTACCTTCAATTAACGAACATCACAAGTACAAAATCGCTGGACATGACATTTAAAAAGCCAAATGCTACAATCTGGTTTATTTAGGTGACTTGAACTAATGTCAGTTGTATGTTTCAAAATTATACACAACTGGAAATATTTTGCTAATTTAAATTACCGTATATGCCGGCAATGAAGACGCTATTTTTTACCCTAAAATAAGGCCCAAAGATTTACCTGCATCTTGGAGGCCAAAGGTTAACTTGTTAGCTAAGAAAGATAAACTTGGGACAAATCTATCTTTCATTTTAACACATGGTGGGGAGGGGGGCACAATGAGGCCTAACACAGGGGTTGGCAACTTACGGCCCAGATCCGGCCCGTAACCCAAACTCATCCAGCCCGCAGCCGTATTTTTTTTCAATTAGTTTTCGCGACCTTGGATCTGCAGCCATTCGCGGGGCACGCAGCTGACCCAGGTGGCTGCGAGCGGCTGCCGGGACTGGACAGCGGAACCGGCCGCCAACTCAGTGCCTTCTGCTGGCCAGCCACAGTGTCCTTCGGCACAGGAGCAACCGGTGGAGGTGGTGGCTGGCGGGTAGCTACTGGGCGGAGAGCGGCGTCCCGGGCTCTCTCTCTCCCTCATGTCATCTCCCTGAGCCAGGAAGTCCCCGTCCCTCAGACCTGAACCGCACAGCGCATTGTGGGACAGGTGAAGAAGGAGGCTCCCCGGTTCAGATTGCCTCCTTGAAGGAGTTTCACATCTACCTTTCTACAGACCAAACCAAACCCTTGATCCTGGCCCGCCAACCCTTGTTTCAAAATTTAGCAACTGGAAATGGGGATGCGTCTTCAACGCAGGTGCGTCTGTCTTCATTGCCAGAAATACGGTAAGTTACGCTAAGCATCGTACAAGCAAATTCGTGGTGAGAGCTTGTTATTAATTTTGTAAAGCACTGGAGGCAATTCAAAACCTGCTAATGTTTTTTTTTAATAACTCAAATTGCTAGGCAGAGTCTAGAAATTCAAACATGTATAAAATTACCTCATCTACTGGCTGTGAAGATACATCTTAAATTATAAGATGACCAAGATATCGCTCAGTCCAAGAAAAAAATATATATATAATTCCAACAAGAGATGAAATTATAATAACAACTTTTGGTTTCCATTTGTGATGTTAAATTTTTATTGAAACAAACCACCATATAACCATATAACAATTACAGCACGGAAACAGGCCATCTCGACCCTTCTAGTCCGTGCCGAACACATAATCTCCCCTAGTCCCATATACCTGCGCTCAGACCATAACCCTCCATTCCCTTCCCATCCATATAACTATCCAATTTATTTTTAAATGATAAAAATGAACCTGCCTCCACCACCTTCACTGGAAGCTCATTCCACACGGCTACCACTCTCTGAGTAAAGAAGTTCCCCCTCATGTTACCCCTAAACTTCAGTCCCTTAATTCTCATGTCATGTCCCCTTGTTTGAATCTTCCCTACTCTCAGTGGGAAAAGCTTTTCCACGTCAACTCTGTCTATCCCTCTCATCATTTTAAAGACCTCTATCAAGTCCCCCCTTAACCTTCTGCGCTCCAAAGAATAAAGCCCTAACTTGTTCAACCTTTCTCTGTAACTTAGTTGCTGAAACCCAGGCAACATTCTAGTAAATCTCCTCTGTACTCTCTCTATTTTGTTGACATCCTTCCTATAATTAGGCGACCAAAATTGTACACCATACTCCAGAATTGGCCTCACCAATGCCTTGTACAATTTTAACATTACATCCCAACTTCTATACTCAATGCTCTGATTTATAAAGGCCAGCACACCAAAAGCTTTCTTTACCACCCTATCTACCCAAACTCTAAATATTAGCAGCAACTTGTTTTGGACCAGTCACATCTAAGCTAGAAAGCACACCAATGCCACTGCTTCCTTGGAAGGCCTAGGAAGTTCGGAATGCCCCCCCCCCCCCCAAACAACTCTCACTGACTTCTACAGATACGCCGTAGAAAGCGTTTTACCGGCATGCTTCGCAGCTTGGTTTGCGAATGGCTCCATCTTAAGACAGCAAGAAATTGCAGAGGATTGTGGACGCAGCCCAGGCCATCACGCAAACCAACCTCCCCTTTCATTGACTCCATCTACACCACACCCTGCCTCGGCAAGGTCTCCAGCATAACCCCAGACACTCCCTCTTCTCCCATCAGGCAAGAGGTGCAGAAGTGTGAAAACGCTCACCTCCAAATTCAGGGAGAGTTTCTTTCCAGCTGTTATCAGGCAACTGAATCCTCCTACCACCAACTGGAGAGCGGTCCTGACCTACCATCGACTGTATTCAGGCTAGATGCAGGAAGATTGTTCCCGCTGTTGGGGAAGTCCAGAACAAGGGGTCACAGTTTAAGGATAAGGGGGAAATCTTTTAGGACCGAGATGAGAAAAACATTTTTCACACACAGAGAGTGGTGAATCTCTGGAATTCTCTGCCACAGAAGGTAGTTGAGGCCAGTTCATTGGCTATATTTAAGAGGGAGTTAGATGTGGCCCTTGTGGCTAAAGGGATCAGGGAGTATGGAGAGAAGGCAGGTACGGGATACTGAGTTGGATGATCAGGCATGATCATATTGAATGGCGGTGCAGGCTCGAAGGGCCGAATGGCCTACTCCTGCACCTATTGTCTATGTTTCTATATTTCTATGTATTGACCACCCTTTAACCATCTTTGATCAGACTTTGCTGGACTTTACCTTACACTAAACGCTATTCAGTTATTCACTTGATCATGTTTCTGTACACCGTGGATATCTCGATTGTAACCATGTATGGTCTTTCTGCTGACGGGTTAGCACGCAACAAAAGAGCTTTTCACTGTAACTCCGTACACATGACTAATAAACTAAACTAAATTAAACTGGGCCAACGAGCTAAACCTGTTTGTTTTAATAGATTTGATGGTGGGGCCTCTGCCCATCCTCCCCACTGATCCCTGACAGACTCTCCTCTTCAATCCCCCGTTGTCCACTTCCTCTGCCCTATCTTTGTCGCGCCTGTTGCGCACAGTGGGAGTGTCCCGGGGAGCTGCGTGCACGGCGGGAGTGACGAACGACGACCAGAACGCACCCTCGTAGGCCCGACTCGCCTCACAGACCTCTCAGGGGACTGCGGTGAAGCAGGGCGGCGAGGCCTGTCTGGGCCGAAGGACCCTCGGCGGTGGCAACGAGAGCCTTGGCGGTAGCGGGGGGCCTCAGCAACAGCAGCGGGAGCCTCGGTGGGAACAGGAGCCTCGGTGGGAACCGGAACCTCGGTGGGAACATGAGTCTCGGTGGGAACCGGAACCTCGGTGGGAACAGGAGTCTCGGTGGGAACGGGATCCTTGCCGTCGATGAGCGTGAGGGGAAAATAATGGGGAGTCGACGTGGGGGGACTGCCGTGAGGGACGGTGGGGACCGGCCTGGGGGGGGGGGGGGGGGGAACCGCTGTGAGGGGATGGTGGAAGAACAAAGGGGGACCCGGTGTGGGGAAGGGGGACACTCTAGTTTAGAATCCTCTGCTCAGTCTGTGCTTGTTCATTTGTTCCGGTGAAGGCGCTGTACACACGGCAGCCAGACAACAGCCGCGTGTCCTTTTATTTTTGTTTTCATTTTTAATTCCAAGTCTTTGTGTACCTTGTGTGTTGTGACTGTCTGTCGGCAGAACAATTTCCCCCCCCCCCCCCCCCCGGGGATGAATAAAGTTTTATCGTTTCGTATCGTCAAGGCTGAGCAGGTGAGGATGGAGCTGAGCAGGCTCCGCCCAGGTAAAGCCGGGCGCGGGGTCCCCATGGTGTCAGCCCTAAGGTACTCAAGGCGTGTGTGCGCCAGCCAGTTGTGCAGAGTACCCCAGCATATCTTCAACCTGAGACTGGAGAGGGTTCCTGTGATGTGGAAGACATCCTGCCTGGTTCCTGTGCCAAAGAGGATGCACCCCAGCTCCTCCAATGACTACAGACTGGTGGCCCTGACTTCACACATCATGAAGTCCCTGGAGAGCCTGGTGCTCACTCCCCTGCGACCCCTGGTTAAACCCGACTTGGGCCCCCTGCAGTTCGTATACCAAACAGAGATGGGGGTTGAGGGCGCCATCGTTCCAATGCTCACCTCGATAAGCCAGGGAGCATTGTGAGGATCATGTTTTCTTTACCTCTCCAGTGCTTTTAACTCCATCCGGCCTGCATTGCTAGGGAGCAAACTGACGAAGATGCGGGTGGATGCTCCATTGCTGTCCTGGATCACCAACTACCTGACTGGACGACCACAATATGTCAGGCTACAGAACTGTGTCTCGGACATGGTGATGAGCAACACAGGGGCCCTACTGGGGATGGTTCTCTCCGCCTTCCTGTTCACCATCTACA
The DNA here is from genome assembly GCF_028641065.1 of Leucoraja erinaceus. Taxonomy (NCBI): domain Eukaryota; kingdom Metazoa; phylum Chordata; class Chondrichthyes; order Rajiformes; family Rajidae; genus Leucoraja; species Leucoraja erinaceus. The sequence continues at coordinate 3,736,692 of NC_073381.1, read as the reverse complement.
CTTCGGACGACCCCGGTATAACCCGGACTCCTGCCGCCTGCAGAAGTTTACAGACGACTCTGAAACTGTGGGCTGCATCAGTGAGGGGAGGGAAGCTGAATACAGAGGTGTCGTCAACAACTTTGATGAGTGGTGTGGGCTGAATCACCTGCAGCTCAACACCGACAAGACTAAGGAGTTCATGGTGGACTTTAGGAGGAGAGGAACTCCCCTGGCCCCTGTCTCCATCAATGGTGTGGATGTGCAGTTTACCAGGGAGTACAAAAATATCTCGGAGTGTCCAGGAACACTGAGGCCCTGTACAAGAATGGACAGAGCCGTCTGTACTTTTTGAGAAGGTTCCGCTCCTTCAACATCTGCAGTGAGATGCTGCAGATGTTCTACCAATTGGTGGTAGCCAGTACATCTTCTTCACTGCCGTGTGCTGGGGCAGCAGGGCAAAGGCTGCGGACACCAATAGGATCAACACACTGGCTCCATCCTGTGGGTGGAGTTGGATTCACTGGAGATGGCCTTGGAGGGGAGGATGCTCCTCAAACTGCGGAGCATCCTGGACAATACAGCTCACCCCCTCCGTGACACACTGGTCAACCTGAGGAGCACCTTCAGCAACAGACTGGTTCCACCAAGATGCAGCACAGAACGCCACAGGAGATCCTTCTCCTTTTCACACAAAGGGTGGTGGGTGTATGGAACGAGCTGCCTGAGGAGGTAGTTGAGGTTGGGACTATCCCAACGTTTAAGAAACAGTTAGATAGGTACATGGATAGGACAGGTGTGGAAGGATATGGACCAAGAGCAAGCAGGTGGGACTATGTTGGCCCGGTGTGGGTAAGTTGGGCCGAAGGACCTGTTTCCGCACTGTATCACTCTATCTCAGAGTTAAAGCTATCTCACCTGTCTGCATGTGAGCCAATTTTGCTAGCCCTTGCTGTCTCCTCCCCTTCCTTAACCCTCGAGCTGTCTCCTCCCATCCCCCCCGCCCTCGGGCTCCTCCTCCTCCCTTTTTCCTTCCTTCTCCCCATCAGTCTGAAGAAGGGTTTCGGCACGAAATGTTGCCTATTTCATTCGCTCCATAGATGCTGCTGCACCCGCTGAGTTTCTCCAGCATTTGTGTCTACCTTCCCTCTATATCTATTTACTTATCTGATAGCCCCTTAAATGCCACTGTCGTATCTGCCTCCGTCACCACCTCTGGCAGCCTCCATCACCACCCAGGGTACAGTGAAAAGCTTTTGTTGCGTGCTGTCCAGTCAGTGGAAAGACAATACACGATTACAAGCGAGCCGCCCACAATGTGCAGATACATGATACGGGAATAGCGTTTAGTGCAATGTAAAGCCAGCAAAGTCCGATCAAGGACAGTCCGAGGGCCACCAATGAGGTAGATAGTAGTTCAGTACCCACTATTCCCTGCGTAAAAAAATTTCTCCCTGCACCTCCCCTTTAAACTCTACCCCTCTCCCCTCAAAGCTTTTCCCTCTGGTCTTTGACCTACCCACCCCCGGGAATGAAAGTCTAACTCTCTATCCTATCTATCCCAGTGTAAATCCACACAAATCCAGAGATATCCTTTTCCTTCTCAGTACGCACTGTTGCGTTTCTCAAGTGATAGGAAAGTGATAAGAATTTCTCACCGTGGTAGGAATGTTCGAAGAAAGAACTGCAGATGCGGGAAAAATCGAAGGCAGACAAAAACGCTGGAGAAACTCAGCGGGTGAGGCAGCAGGAATATTCCTTTGCTCCATAGATGCTGCCTCACTCGCTGAGTTTCTCCAGCGTTTTTGTCTACCGTTTCTAGTAAAGTAACTTGTAGGGGATTAGCGTGGGTAATTACCTACAAGCGAACGCTTCCAATTTTGGCGAAAGTAAGTTTTTAAATGGTATAATAGATTATAATTACCGAGCAATTTTTCCAGCCTGGAGAAACTGGCTTACAACGGAATCATTTCATTGCCAAGACAATTAATGTTGAGGATATTTTTTATACTTGATTTATCGCGCTTGTTGCATTTATAATTTCCTGTGCAAAATTTTGTTCACAATGCTGTCCAGATTGTGTGACGTACGGAATTTGGCCCCTTGATTTTTGTTTTGGATATACATGAAGCATAATGACTTAAAAATGTTTATGTAATTCTACTTAAAAACAGACGGTATAATATGCAATCCTCAGAAATGCAGAAACATTTATTCTATTTCTAGATAAATAAATTGGGTGCATTAAGCTCCGTTTTTCATCCCGCAAGACTGCAATTAAAGTTGTCATACTGAAGGCTCTGTGGTTATTACTTCAATGCTGTGATGATTATGTTGTCCTATTTAATGCAAGGTTAAATTTTAATGCACATTAAATTCTAATGTGTGACTTTGTAGGTTAATTGGCTTCTGTAAATTACCTTGTGGGATGTGAAACTGGGATAACATAGAAACTAGTGTACGGATGATCGCTGGTCGGCACGGACCAGGTAGAAACATAGAAACATAGAAATTAGGTGCAGGAGTAGGCCATTCGGCCCTTCGAGCCTGCACCGCCATTCAATATGATCATGGCTGATCATCCAACTCAGTATCCCGTACCTGCCTTCTCTCCATACCCTCTGATCCCCTTAGCCACAAGGGCCACATCTAACTCTCTCTTAAATATAGCCAATGAACTGGCCTCAACTACCCTCTGTGGCAGAGAGTTCCAGAGATTCACCACTCTCTGTGTGAAAAAAGTTCTCCTCATCTCGGTTTTAAAGGATTTTCCCCTTATCCTTAAGCTGTGACCCCTTGTCCTGGACTTCCCCAACATCGGGAACAATCTTCCTGCATCTGGCCTGTCCAACCCCTTAAGAATTTTGTAAGTTTCTATAAGATCCCCTCTCAAACTCCTAAATTCTAGAGAGTATAAACCAAGTCTATCCAGTCTTTCTTCATAAGACAGTCCTGACATCCCAGGAATCAGTCTGGTGAACCTTCTCTGCACTCCCTCTATGGCAATAATGTCCTTCCTCAGATTTGGAGACCAAAACTGTACGCAATACTCCAGGTGTGGTCTCACCAAGATCCTGTACAACTGCAGTAGAACCTCCCTGCTCCTATACTCAAATCCTTTCGCTATGAAAGCCAGGTGGGCCGAAGGGCCTGTTTCCACATGGTATCTCTAAAACTAATCAGTATTCACCCATGAATAAGAAGGGCGTGGAGTGTACAAGATACAAGATACATTTAATTGTCATTTGGACCCCTTGAGGTCCAAACGAAATGCCGTTTCTGCAGCCATACATTACACACAAATAGACCCAAGACACAACATAATTTACATAAACATCCGTCACATCGCTGTGATGGAAGGCCAAATAAACTTATCTCTCCACTGCACTCTCCCCCCCGTCAAAGTCAAAGCCCCCGGCTGGCGATGGCAATTGTCCCGCGGCCATTAAAGCCACGCCGGGTGGTGCGAGGTCGCACACCGGGTCTTGGTGTTGGAGCCCCCGGCGTGCGCTCGCAGAGTCCCGCGGCCATTCCAAGCCGCGCGGGGCGGTGATGTTAGGCCCCGCTCCAGGAGCTCTTCGACCCCGCAACTCGGGCGGGAGAAGTCGCCGTTGCGAGAGCCCAGAAAAGCGGTCTCCCTCCAGGGACCCGCGGGCTCCCGGTGCCGCCGTCCGCAGACCTGCCGTTGGAGCCTCCGACTCTCCGGTCGGGCCACAGCAGCAGCAGCAGCAGCAGCAGCACTCCTCCACCGTTCCACCCGCTCCGGACTCGGCTAGCTCTGCGACGGTGAGGTGAGTCGTCGGCACCAGAGTCCCCGGTCTCTTCCTGTTGGAGGCCGCTCCTCATTGCAGCCCCAACGATAACGTAGACCCGACGAGAAAAGGTCGGGTCTCCCGTGCAGGGAGAGATTTAAAAGTTTCCCCCCCCCCCCTCCCACCCCACCCCCCCACACACGAGGGGCCGAGTTGGAATGTAGGAGTCCACGGAGAGGCGTGTCGATTTTCTGGAGCATGTCAGTATATTGTTTTAAAGATACAGCACGGAAACGGGCCCTTTGGCCCATCGAGGTCATGCTGACCATCGACCACAGTTGACATGAGCTCTGTCAGCCCACTTTCGTATCCACTCCCGAGAAACTTCCACAAAGCAATTTACAGAAGCCGACAATAGTGGAGAGTGTGTAAAAAAACCCAAAAGTGCTTTAGTTCTCTCTGATGGCTGTGACAATATTAATCTTTGTGATGTAGGGGATGTTGATGGGACAGTGTATTTTACAGCCAGATGGTGTTACTGTCTGCCACCTACTGTTAGTCCATTGACATTACAGTGACCTTTTCAACAGAGAGTTGGATAGATTTAGCTCTTACGGAGTCAAGGGATGTGGGTAAAAACGCAGGAACGGGGTACACATTTTGGATTGTCAGCCATGATCATATTGAATGGTGGTGCTGGCTCAAAGGGCTGAATGGCCTACTCCTGCACCTATTTTCTAGGTTTCTACGATGGAATGTATCAGGATTTCCCAGTTTTATCTAGTAATTATCCTTTGGCAAGCACCTCTGCTGGAGTCTCACAAGAACTGAGAACGGGTTCAGTCTCAGTTCATGTGGAGTAAAAATAAGGAGGAAACCCTTTTGGTCCAAGTTATTTTAATAGTTGCTTTAAGTCCCACCAGTCCGTGTGTCTGTCTGAACCTTTCCTATCCACGTACCCGTCCAAGTTATTTTTAAATGCTGTTATATGCCTCAACTATCGCTCGTTCCATCTGCCAACCACCCTGAGAATGAAGTAAGATTTTATTGTGCGTATATAGAACATAGAACAGGATAGCACAGCAACGGGCCCTTCAGTCCACAAACATTTGGCATGATATTTGTGCCGAGTTAATCTGATCTTATCTGCCTGTACATGAGCCATATCCTTTCTATTCTTTGCACTTCCACGTGCCTATCTAAAAGCCTCTTAAACACCACGATCCTCTCTGTTTCCACCACCAGCACCTTTAGTCTTTTTTGTATTTAGTTTTGGGAATACAGCGCGGAAACCGGCCCTTCGGCCCACCGCACCGACCAGCGATCCCCGCACATTAACTCTATCCTGCACGGCACCACGGACAATTTACACTTCGATCAAGCCGTACAAACCTGTACGTCTTTGTGGAGTGTGGGAGGAAACCGAAGGTCACGGGGTGAATGTACAGTCGGGGTCGAACCTAGGTGTCTCGCGCTGCAAGGCCGCAACTCTACCGCTGTGCCACCGTGCCACCCTCTGGCAGCGTGCTCCCTGCCCCCCCACCACTCTGTGTAAAACACTCACCCCACGTATCTCCATTAACCTGCAGTCCATTAGCATCAAGTTTTAAAAATCTATCGCAGTCGCTGCCTCAAAAAGGCTGGCAGTATCATCAAGGACCCACACCATCCTGGCCACACACTCATCTCCCCGCTGCCTTCAGGTAGAAGGTACAGGAGCCTGAAGACTGCAACGTCCAGGTTCGGAAACAGCTTCTTCCCCACAGCCATCAGGCTATTGAACTCAACGCAAACAAAACTCTGAACATTAATAGCCCGTCATCTGTTTATTTGCACTTTATCTGTTTTATTTATTGATGCGTGTATATATTTATACAATGGTATATGGACACACTGATCTGTTCTGTATTCATGCCTTCTATATTCTGTGTGCTGAAGCAAAGCAAGAATTTCATTGTCCTATCTGGGGTCTATGACAATAAACTCTCTTGAATCTTGAATCTGGAATCTTGGAATCAGTCGCAAGAGAGTGGCCTGAATTAAAATCTAGGAAAAAATACTGTCACAGTTCAATAATTTAGTTTGACAAATTAGCAACAAAAATTATAATTCAAATTGACAGCATGACTATTGTGATCACCTGAACCAAGAGCCAAAGTTTAGTCATTCCTCTGGCTTCACGATTTGCAACTCTTCTCTGCTAAATCTCACACCTTTAGTCTTTTCATTTCTGGCCTTTCCGAGTTGACTGTGCCTGAACCCCTCTGTCGGTGGATCACCAGCTTTCTGACAGACAGGAAGCAGCATGTGAGGCTGGGAAAGCACATCACCGACCCGCAAACTCTCAGCATAGGAGCACCGCAAGGCTGCATACTCTTTCTACACCAACGACTGCACCTCCCCAGACACCTCTGTCAAATTTCTCAAGTTTGCAGACGACACAACCCCGATTGGACTGATCCAGGATGGGGAGGAATCTGCCTACAGACAGGAAGTGACACAGCTGGCGTCCTAGTGCCGTCGCAACAACCTAGAGCTCAACACTCCCCTCACCCCATTCACCATCAACAACACCACAGTCGCATCTGTGGAGTCTTTTAAGTTCCTGGGAACCATCATCTCCAAGGACCTTAAGTGGGGGGCTACCATCGACTCCACAGTCAAAAAGGCACAACAGAAGATGTACTTCCTACGGTAGCTGAGGAAGCACAATCTGCCACAGGCAATGATGGTCCAATTCTACACGGCCATCGTAGAGTCTGTCCTCATCTTCTCCATCATGGTCTGGTTTGGCTCAGCCACCAAGCACGACACCTGGAGGCTGCAGCGAATCGTCCGATCAGCAGAAAAGGTTATTGGCTGCAACCTTCCCTCCATTGACGAACTGTACACTGCAAGGGCCAGGAAGCGAGCGGGCAAGATCATCTCTGACCCCTCTCACCCTGGCCACAAACTCTTTGAATCACTTTCCTCTGGAAGGCGACTCCGGACGGTCAATGCTGCCACAGCCAGACATAAAAACAGTTTTTATCCACGAGTAGTTGCTCTACTCAACAGCCAAAAATCTGTAGCCTCCTTTTGATCTGGTATTTTGTTGGTTCACATGCTTGATCAATGGTGTTTTATCAATAATGTTTAGTGTTTTCTGAGTCATTCGTAACTGTCACTGTATGTCATGTTGGTACTTGTGGCTGGAGCACCAAGGCAAATTCCTTGTATGTGAATACTTGCCCAATAAACTTACTTACTTACTTACTTGTTCACCAACTGCCTATCAAAAAAACCTCTCACATGCTTGGATTAGTTTAGAGACACAGAGTGGAAACAGGCCCTTCGGCCCACGAGTCCGCGCTAACCCCAGCGATCGCCCCGTATACTAACACTATCCTACACGCTAGGGACAATTTACAGAAGCCAATTGACCTGCAAACCTGTACGTCTTTGGAATGTAGGAGGACACCGGAGCACCCGGAGAAAACCCACGCAGTCACAGGGGGAACGTACAAACTCTGTACGGACAGCACCCGTGGTCAGGATCGAACCGGGGTCTCTGGCGCTGTAAGGCAGCAACTCTACCGCTGCTCCCTGATATCTGTATCCCCTGTATCCACCTATCACTATGTCCTGCCCCCTCCACTCTTCCAGCTTTCTCCTGCATCCAGCACAATCAGTCTGAAGAAAGATCTCGACCCGTAACATTTTCCAGCTGTCTGACCCGCTGAGTTACTCCAGCCCTTTGTTTTCAACTTCTCTCACAATGTGTCTCACTTGGCATCTTCTTTAGTCATTTAAAATTTGGATTCAACTAAATAAAAATTGCTTTTTGTGTTTGCATGGAAGTCACCAACAGAACGCAAATGGTGCATTACATTTGGGTCATATGACTGTGCAATGATCCAGGTTTTACCTTCAGACGTTACACTGATAGGAACCATTTCTTTCAACAAGTCACCGAGATTATGTGGCTGTCCTTCTGTGCTGACTGGACGAAAAAGCTTCTGAATGAATGGTCGCTCGTTTAGAGGCTAAAGGGGAGAGAGAGAATAAAAATAGTTTAGAAATTCAACAGGGATTTAATGACTTAGTTTAGTGGCATCAATTTTTTCAAATCATCTTGCTGCAAGTTCATAAGTTCTTAAAGGGCCTGTCCCACTTACGTGTCCTTGGCACGCAAATTACGTGACCTCATGATCGCGTTGAGGCGTATGAGCATCGTATGGCTGCACGGGGCCAGTCCCACTGAGAAGCGCGGAGGGGTATGTAGTTGTGCGCGACATCGCGCGGGGCTCCGAAATTAGCCGACGGCCAAAGTGGGACAGGCCCAAGACCCTAACGTAACGTCCCACCTCCAACAGCAGCAGAAGCAGGCAAACGATCACTGAACTCGGCCTGGGGCTCACGGCCGTTGCGGTCCGGATCCGCCCCCACTTCTACTCCCAGAGCGGGGCCAAGAAAATTGAAGATAGACACAAAATGCAGGAGTAACTCAGCGGGACTGGCAGCATCTCTGGAGAGAAGCAATGGGTGATGTTTCGGGTCAAGACCCTTCTTTCAGACTGAAGAAGAGTCTTGACCCGAAACATCACTCATTGCTTCTCTCCAGAGATGCTGCCGGTCCCGCTGAGTTACTCCTGCATTTTACGTCCATCTTCAAATGACGTCACGCGCTCCAGACGGCTGTGCGGGCGCATGGAATCGTGCGTGACCTTCGCGGGGCTGTCGCGGCTCAACGCGACCACGTGGTTGCGTAATTTGCGTGCCAAGGACACGTAAGTGGGACAGGGGCTTAAGTCACTGATCCAGGCTCTAGGGTCATCTACTTTACCCCGAAGACCCCTTGTAAATTCATAAGTTCGAGGAGCAGAGTTAGGTCATCCGGCCCATCTAGTCTACTCTGCCATTCAATCATGGCTGCGTATCTTTCCCTCTCAAGCCCGTTCTCCTGCCTTCTCCCCGTAACCCCCGACACCCATACTGATCAAGAACCTGTCAATCTCCGCTTTAAAAATACCCACTGTTTAGTTGAGTTTAGTTTAGATATACAGCGCAGAAACAGGCCCTTCGGCTCACCGAGTCCGCACCAACCAGCGATCCCTGCAGATGAAACACACACTAAGAACAATTTATTTTACATTTTTTGTTCTTTTCCATTAAGCCAATTAACCTATAAAACTTGTGCGTCTTTCCGACTTTCTCGGAGAAAACCCACGCAGGTCACGGGGAGAACGTACAACAAACTCCGTTGCCGACAGCACTGAACTCGGGTCTCTGGCGCTGTAAGGCAGCAACTTTACCACTGCGCCTCCACAGCCGTCTGTGGCAATGAATTCCACAGATTCACCACCCTCTGACTAAAGAAATTCCTCCTCATCTTCTTTCTAAAGTCAGTCGGTTGGTCAATGTCAGTATTCAACATGGAACGCTAACTTTGTTTAGCCTTTCACAGATGCTGCCTGACCAAGTAAGTGATCCAGGTTCTTCAGAATTTAAATCTTAAATCATATTATGCGGCTGTGTATTAGGAGGGATTACAGCACAAGACAATAACAACTTATGAAAATCATTAGATTAAAGGGCCTGTCCCACCAGCATGCGATTGCATGCGTCTAGCGCGACCAAACGTGGTGGCTTGAGGCGTACGGCCTCGCGGGGCCGGTCCCAATTTGAACCGCGCAGGTGTATGGAGTTGTGCGGGGCTGGTCCCGACATCATACTCACCAATCAGCTGGGCAGGACGCGGGCCGATTGAATTTGGACGTTGCACGGCGTCGGGCGGTGACGTCATTGCGCAACGCCACGCGCTAGGCGTACGACGTCAAGACGCTGCGTACGACGTCAAGACGCTGCGTACGGCCTCAATGCAGCTGCAGGCTGACAGGCCGTTGGCGCGCGGGATTTTCGGACAGTGCAAGATTTTTGGAGCCCCGCGCGATGTCGGGACCAGCCCCGCACAACTCCATACGCCTCCGCTGATCGAAGTGGGACCGGCCCCACGTTTGGTCGCGTTAGACGCATGCTGGTGGGACAGGCCCTTAAGGAATTGCTTGGTTGTTTGGTATTCATCATTGTCATACCAAAGACAATAGCCTCCTATTTAAGGATAAAGGGGAAATCCTTTAAAACCGAGATGAGAAGAACTTTTTTCCGCAGAGAGTGGTGAATCTCTGGAACTCTCTGCCACAGAGGGTAGTTGAGGCCAGTTCATTGGCTATATTTAAGAGGGAGTTAGATGTGGCCCTTGTGGCTAAGGGGATCAGGGGGTATGGAGAGAAGGCAGGTACGGGATACTGAGTTGGATGATCAGCCATGATCATATTGAATGGCGGTGCAGGCTCGAAGGGCCGAATAGCCTACTCCTGCACCTAATTTCTATGTTTCTATGTTTCTATTTCCTGAGAAAACACCAAGAGAATTTAAAAAAACCTATAGTTTGGATCAAAACAAAATTCCTTCAGAAACAAAAGATAGACACAAAATGCTGGAGCAACTCAGGGGGTCAGGCAGCATCTCTGGAGAAAAGGAATAGGTGGCAATACAGATCGAGACCCTTCTTCAGACTCAGTTGGTCAGAAGTTAAAACTGTTTAGTATTAACCAGCCAACCTTCATTTAGCTTCAGAGTCGTAGAGTCAAACTGCCCAACTTGCCCACGCCAACTGACATGTCTCATCTACACTAGTCCCACCTGCCTGCGTTTGGCCCGTATCCATGTAACTGTCTAAATATTTCTTAAATATTGTGATAGTAATTGCCTCAACTACCTCCTCCGGCAGCTCGTTCCATCTATCACCACCTTTTGTGTAAATAGCTCGCCCCTCAGGTTCCTGTTAAATCTTTCCCCCCCCATCACCTTAAACCTATGTCCTCAGGTTCTCGATTGCCCTACTCTGGATAAATGATTCTGTGCATTTAGAGTCATAGAGTGATACAGTGTGGAAACAAGCCCTTCGGCCCAACTTGCCCACACCGGCCAACCGATCCCAGCTACACTTGTCCCACCTGCCTGCTCTCAGTCCATATCCCTCCAAACCTGTCCTATCCATGTACCTGTCTGTCTCTTTAATGATGGGATAGTTCCAGCCTCAACTACCTCCTCTGGCAGCTCGTTCCATACACCCACCACCCTTTGTGTTAAAATGTTACCCCCGGATTCCTATTAAATCTTTTCCTCTTCAACTTGAACCTACGTCCCCTGGTCCTCGATTCCCCTACTGGGCAAGAGACTACCCGATCTATTCCTCTCATGATTTTACGCACCTCTATAAGATCCCCTCCCTCATCCACCTGCGCTCCATGGAATAGAGACCCAGCCTGCTAAACCTCTCCCTGTAGCTCACACCCTATAGTCCTGGCAACATCCTCGTAAATCTGTTCTGAACCCTTTCCTCTTGACAACATCTTTCCTATAATGTGGTTATGACAGAACTGAACACAATGCTGTAAATGTGGCCTGACCAATGTCTAGTGCAATTATAAACACAAAATGCTGGAGTAACTCAGCTGGTCAAGTAGCATCTCTGGAGAAAAGGAACTGGTGACGTTTCAGGTTGAGACCCTTCTCCCGACTGAGACTCCTGGACAATTACATTTGATATATTTCATTCTGCGGCAGTAACGTGCAAACAAGGCAACCAAGGCTTTTCACAGTACATATGACAATAAACTAAACTGAAACTGAAATGTTAATGAGTGTACAGTGACAAGAATTGGTGAGGTGGAAGCAAGATACTGGTTTACAAAAACAATGGTGAATGTCTATTCAAGTGATAAGAATGGAGGAAGCCAAGGGGGGGAGGGAAATACCACCGAGTTATCAAGTGTTCTAATATTAGAAACATAGAAAATAGGTGCAGGAGTAGGCCATTCGGCCCTTCGAGCCTGCACCGCCATTCAATATGATCATGGGTGATCATCCAACTCAGTATCCTGTACCTGCCTTCTCTACATACCCCGATCCCTTTCGCCATAAGGCCCACATCTAACTCCCTCTTAAATATAGCCAATGAACTGGCCTCAACTACAGAGAATTCCAGAGATTCACGACTGTCTGTGTGGCTCTCTATTGTTTAGCCTTGTAAAGTATCATGTTGTTCCAAACAGCTTTTGGAGTATTGTGAACAGTTTTATGTCCCATATACAAGGAAGGATGTGCTGGCTCTGGAGAGTGTCCTGAGGCGGTTTATGAGAATGATCTCAGGAATGAGTGGGTTTACATATAATGCGTTTGACGGCACTGGGCCCTGTACTCGCTGGAGTTTAGAAGGATGATGGGAAGGGGGACCTCATTGAAACTAACCAAACAGTCTGAAGAAGGGTTTCAGCCCAAAACATTGCCTATTTCCTTCGCCCCATAGATGCGGCCTCACCCACTGAGTTTATCCAGCACTTTTGTCTACCTTCAATTTTCCAGCATCTGCAGTTCCTTCTTAAACAGTGAAAGGCCTGGATAGAGTGGATGTGGAGAGGGTGTTTCCACTCGTGGGAGAGTCTAGAACCAGAGGCCACATCCTCAGAATTAAAGGACGTCCCTTTAGGAAGGAGATGAGGAGGAATTTCTTTCGTCAGAGGGTGGTGAATCTGTGGGATTCTTTGCCACAGAAGGCTGTGAAGGCTAGGTCAATGGATATTTTTTAAATGGTTGTTGATTAGTAGGGGTGTCCGGGGTTATGGGGCGAATGGGGTTGAATAGGCCGGATGTCCTAACTCTGCTCCTATAACTTATGAACTGTGAGCATGCCAATCTCCCCATAACCATGCTATAAAAAATACCCATTGACTTGGCCTCCACTCGAGAAACAAACCACTGTTCATGCTTTCCCTAAAATACAGGATATTAGTTTATATCCCTTTTAAAATAAGAGTGCTTTCATCACCTATGTTGAAAGTGATATATATATAGATTGCTGGTTCAAGTTACAGTCTAAGACTTGCTTACATTATCAGCAGCGATGGCCATAATCTTTCTGAGTGACGCAATGATGTCTTGATTCCCAAATGATTTGCTCCTGCTCCTGATACAATTATGAGTTCATTTGATACAAGAACAGTTTTTTTTTAAAAGCCTCCTGGGTGATCAGAGACGGGCAGATAGGGAAATAAGTTTATACATTCGCCATTCCAATGTTTACTTAAGGGCCTTATTGAAAGGAGATTTAGTTCCACAAGAAATAACATAATCATTGGAGTGGCCATTATTTCCTTCTTGGAAAAGATTTGTAACTTAAACTGAGAAGAAAATCACATTTTTTTTTTTACATCTCTTCCATTCATTTGCCCTCCAAGTAGGATCTAGATCTCTTGTTGCTCTTTCCCCTGCCTCTCAGTCTGAAGAAGGGTCTCGGCCAGAATTAGGGGCCACAGTTTAAGAATAAGGAGTAAGCCATTTAGAACGGAGACGAGGAAACACTTTTTCTCACAGAGAGTGGTGAGTGTGGAATTCTCTGCCTCAGAGGGCGGTGGAGGCAGGTTCTCTGGATGCTTTCAAGAGAAAGCTAGATAGGGCTCTTAAAAATAGCGGAGGCAGGGGATATGGGGAGAAGGCAGGAACGGGGTACTGATTGAGGATGATCAGCCATGATCACGTTGAATGGCGGTGCTGGATCGAAGGGCCTAATGGCCTACTCCTTGCACCTATTGTCTATTGAAACCTCACTTCATTCCTTCTCTCCAGAGATGCTGCCTGTCCCGCTGAGTTATTACCAGCATTTTGTGTCTCGTCTTCTAGAGTGCCAGTTCTTAAATGAAAGATTCAATGCGTTGTCCTACCATTAACTAAATCCCTCCAAACCTGCACAATTAATTATATTTTTAATAAATGTTCTATAACTCCGGCACACAATGGACTATATCCGCTGCACCAGAGGCATTATTGGCGTGCGTGCAAAAGAAAAGTGATACTCGTTTATTTGAAATATTTCAAACAGGTAAGACCAGCAAATCATTGTTCCGCATATCCCTTTCACACTTTAATTTTGTTAAAAGCTATCTGTAACTGCCGCCCAAAAAACAATGCAGCTCTGAGCTTGCCCTTCATTTTCTAAGCAAACTGCCAATCAGCGGCGGCTCAAAGTAACACCCGAGACCAAGGCTGCAAGACACACGAGGCACTTGGGTGTCCGTTAATCAGCCGGCTCTGAGCATGAGTGCGTGTAGGTGTGCAGTCTTCACACCTGTAACCAGACCCCCTGTTGTTTTGGGAGGCTGGGGGAATCGAGGCGAGCCGAGCGGACAAAACAGAAAGGCAGCGCGGGCGGGTTAACAGCGGCGCGCCGATAGGGTTACCAGAAAAACTGAGTCACTGGCAGGATGTGAAGGATTTGCGAGATTAGCTGCAAAGTTTAGAAGGTGAGAGTACAGGGAGTGTAATTAAATTACATCGTTTTAATGCATTTTTAATTAAATCCATCAATAATTAACTCCACGGGTATAAAAGGAATGTCAACCTCACTGTTGTATTTTCAATTCCCTGTGCTGTAAATAGGTAAATATTTTTTAACAAGTGTGTTGGTAACAGTTTTGTGGTCCAGCGCTGTCATATTGAACTCATTAACTCCTTCAGCAGGAGAGATGCTTGAGATGGGTGAAAATCCATAGGAGTCAATATCACCATCTCCTGGACCACCCATGTTGAAGCTGCGATCAAGAAAGCACACCAACCAACGCCTCTACTTCCTTGGACTGCTGAGGAAGTTCGGCACGCCCAGAACAACTCTAACCATATTCTACGGATGTGCCGTGGAAAGCATTTTACCGGGATGAATCCACAGCTTGGTTTGGGAACAAGCTCCACCCAAGACCGCAAGAAATTCCAGCGAATTTGTGGAGGCAGCCCAGACCATCGCACAAACCAAACCCCCCTTCCATTGACTCCATTCACACCTCACGCTGCCTCGGCAAGGCCAGCAGCATCATCAAGGACGAGTCACTCCCTCTTCTCTTTTCTCCCATCAGGCAAAAGGTATAGGAGTGTGAAAACGCACACCGCCAGATTCAGAGACTGTTTCTTCCCAGCTGTTATCAGGCAACTGAATCATCCTACTGCCACCAGAAAGCAGGGACTACCTGAAATTGGAGGTCAATGTTCATACCGCTGGGATGTAAACTACCCAAGCGAAATATGAGGTGCTGCTCCTCCAATTTGCGGTGGGACTCAGTCTGGCCATGGAGGAGACCCAGGACAGAAAAGTCGGATTCGGAATGGGAGGGGGAGTTGAAGTGCTGAGCCACCGGGAGATCGGGTTGGTTATTGCGAACTGAGCGGAGGTGTTGGGCGAAGCAATCGCCAAGCCAACGCTTGGTCTCACCGATGTAGAGCAGCTGACACCTAGAGCAGTGGATGCAATAGATGAGGTTGGGGGAGGTGCAGGTGAACCTCTGTCGCGCCTGGAAAGACTGCTTTACTACTACTGTGCCGTCGCTCGTGAACCAACTCGAGTACCACTCCAAGTGCCAATCCAACGAATTCCAACCGCCGCTTTTTGAATTCAACCGCCCCCGACTGGTCGGCCCAGGTCATGCCCGGACCACGCGGGAGTTTGAGCCCAACCAACGACGGTTCGATACCAAACTGGCTCAGGCTGCCACAATGGCTACTTTCCTGCAACCATCAGGTTCTTAAATCGACCTGCACAACTCTAATCTTTACCTCGGCAATTGTGTTCAGCATTGGCTGAACAATTTGTAATCTTGTGATGTGGACTCGATAAGAAGATCTCGGCACCTCCTGCACCACCTGCTACTTGTTTTCTAAAGGGCCTGTCCCACTGTACGAGGTAATTCAAGAGTTTCCCCGAGTTTTCCCCTGATCCGAACTCGGAGAATGTCCGTAGCGGGTCCGTAGGAGTTCGTGGATGTCTCGTAGCGGGTCGTACGAGTAAAAAGTAATAATTTTTTTTCATCACGAGTAGTTTTTTACTCGTGGACATTTTACACAGTGTTGAAAAAACGTCACGAGTTTACCGGATTTCCTGAGTACCTACCGTTACTCGTACGAGCCACTACGAGACATCCACGGACTCCTACGGACCTGCTACGGACATTCTCCGAGTTCGAATCAGGGGAAAACTCGGGAGAACTCTTGAATTATCTCGTACAGTGGGACAGGGGCAAGTGTGTTTTCAAACAATGTCTTGCTTTGTAGTCTTTTTGTTTTACTGTCTAGAATAATGTAATTTGTGTATAACGCATGTTTTTGTGCGTTCTGTGAGTCTCTGTGCCTGTGATAGCAAAAGGATTTGAGTATAGGAGCAGAGAGGTTCTACTGCAGTTGTACAGGGTCTTGGTGAGTATTGCGTACAGTTTTGGTCTCCTAATCTGAGGAAGGACATTCTTGCCATCGAGGGAGTACAGAAAAGGTTCACCAGACTGATTCCTGGGATGTCAGGACTTTCATATGAAGAAAGACTGGATAGATCTGGCTTGTACTCGCTAGAATGTAGAAGATTGAGGGGGGATCTTATAGAAACTTACAAAATTCTTAAGGGGTTGGACAGGCGAGATGCAGGAAGATTATTCCCGATGTTGGGGAAGTCCAGAACAAGGGGTCACAGTTTAAGGATAAAGGGGGAAATCATTTAGGACTGAGATGAGAAAAACATTTTTTACACAGAAAGTGGTGAATCTCTGGAATTCTCTGCCACAGAAGGTAGTTGAGGCCAGTTCATTGGCTATATTTAAGAGGGAGTTAGATGTGGCCCTTGTGGCTAAAGGGATCAGGGGGTATGGAGAGAAGGCAGGTACAGGATACTGAGTTGGATGATCAGCTATGATCATATTGAATGGCGGTGCAGGCTCGAAGGGCCAAATGGCCTACTCCTGCACCTATTTTCTATGTTTCTGTAATGCTGCTACCGGCAAGATTCTCGCTGTAGCTATTCCTCAAAGTACCTGTGCACATGACAAGAAACATGCTTTGACTTGAATAGTTGGAGAATTAATAGGAAAAAAAGTGGTGTAATAACAATTATCAATTAAATTAAAGGAGAGCAGCTTAAGTCAGAACTAGCGGTTTGGATCGGACAATCAAAGGGAAAAATACCAAAGCAAGTAAAGAAATGAAACAAGGTTAAAATCAAAAAACTGCTAGTAGTTAGTTTGTGGTATAAATAAATGTGCTTTGAACAAACCCACGGAAAACAGGAAACAAATTACATGAGATGTAGATGCAAATTCAACTTGGAGCTTATAACAAGATTGGAAGCGAACGTTACAGATATGGCGGCAAGACAGTAAAGGGCCTGTCCCACTTTCACGACTTAATTCACCACTTTTTTTACTCGTGGCCATTTTTCATCAGGCTAGAAAAAAACACCCCGACCTACTTGATGCCACGAGTACCTACGACTAGCATCACGACCGACCTACGACCTACCTATGCCCTCGTGACGACCATGCTGCAAGTATGAGTCAAGGGCAAACTCAGCAGAGGTTGTGAAAGTGGGACTGGCCCTTAAGGAAAGCAATTAAATATGCAGAGCTGTAGATGGATTGTAGCTCAGTCCATCACACACACACCAGACTCCCCACCACTGACGCCACCCACACTTCACGCTGCCTGGGAAAATCACCAACTTAAGCAAAAGCTCGTCCCACCCTGGTCATTCCGTCTTCTCCCCGTTCCCGTCGGCAGAAGGTGCAGAAGCTCGAAAGCGCGCACCATCAGACTCAGTAATATCATTGCTGATGTGACCCGTTGTCTTGTCAAAAACATTTCATTGTACCGTTGACCCTGTGTTAACCTACATATGACAAATAAAAACTGAACTGAACTAAGGAACAGCTTCTTCCCCTCTGTTATCAGGCTTCTGAATAGCCTTTCCATGAGCCAGACTACTGTTTCATTCACCATTTAAGGGGCTGTCCCACTGCGGCGACCTAATTGGCGAGTTTAGAACAGTTTGCCCTCGATTCATACTCGCAGCATGGTCGACACGAGGTCCTAGGAGGTCTTTGTAACTCTCCTTTCATGCTCGAGAGTAGTCCCCGCGTACTCGAGGCCTCAGCTAGGTTGCGGCGTATTTTTCAACTTGCTGAAAAATGCCTGCGATTAAAAAAAGGTCGCCATGGAAAAAAATGGATAATTTTTCTACTCATAGGTTTAGTCGAGGTAGGTCGTAGTAGGTGGGCATGTTATTCGTAGGTAATCGAGGGTAGTCAGAGGTAATCAAAGGTAGTCGGAGGTAGTCGCAGATAGTCTTCAACATAGTCGAAGGGAGGTCGAACGAGGTCGTCTTCACTCTCCACTATTCGGTGTCCAATTTGCCTGAAGCTGGTCTTCAACATAGTTGAAGGAGGTCGAAGGAGGTCTTCAACATGACACTTTTTCAAACTCTCCTAAACTCTTCTAAACTCGCCAATTAGGTCGCCGCAGTGGGACAGCCCCTTTAATCACCCCACTGGACTTTGTCTAAGGAACTGATGCGTTAAATTAAATAACGTGCGTGGTACGTTAAATAAAGATGTGTGTGGTACAATAGACAATAGACAGTAGGTGCAGGAGTAGGACATTCGGCCCTTTGAGCCAGCACCGCCATTCAATGTGACCATGGTTGATCATCACCAATCAAGACCCCGTTCCTGCCTTCTCCCCATATCCCCTGACCGCTATTTTTAAGAGCGCTAACTAGCTCTCTCTTGAAAGCATCCCCAGAACCTGCCTCCACCGCCCTCTGAGGCAGAGAATTCCACAGACTCACCCATCTCTGTGAGAAAAAGCGTTTCCTCGTCTCCGTTCTAAAAGGTTAAAATAAATCAGCAAGTGAACTTGAGGGGAGAAAAGAGAAGAAAATGAATGACACAGCGTACTGAGTTCTGGAATGCAGTACCTGGAAATGTTAACTATTTTCCCTGCAGGGTTTGTTTCTAACTTTTAGGCACATTTGTCCAGTTGCGGAGATACAACAGGTATCTGCTTATCTGGCATGTATCGGAAGGAACTGCAGATGCTGGGTTACACCGAAGATAAGACAAAAAACGCTGGAGTAACTCAGCAGGACAGGCAACTTCCCTTCGGTTCGGACGAGGTGGGCCGAGGGGCCTGTTTCCACGCTGTATCTCTAAACTAAACAAAATCTCAAAAAATAATCTGCCCTGGTCTCTCCACCCACGCCTTCTTTCTAAAGGAACTCCATCGTAAGAGTCATAGAGTGATACAACATGGAACCGGGCCCTTTGGCCTAACTTGCCCACCCCTGCCAACATGTCCCATCTACACTAGTTCCTGCTGCCTGCGTATGGCCCATATCCCTCTAAACCTGTTCTATCCATGTACCTGTCTAAATATTTCTTAAATGTTGCGATAGGCCCTGCGATAGTATCATTTTCTGTAGAAAGAAGGAACTGCAGATGCTGGTTTACCAGGGAAAGACACAAAATGCTTGAGTAACTCAGTTGGTCAGGCTGCATTCCTGGATAACATGGATGTTCTCCGGAGATGCTGCTTAAGCTGCTGAGTTATGGGCCAGTCCCACTTAGGCGATTTTTTAGGCGACTACAGGCGACTAGGCTGTCACCACATGGTCGCCGGTGGTCGCCAGGGTGTCGGCTGTATGGTTGTGCGTAGTCTCCTCAGCTAAAAGCTTCGTAGCGTATTTCTGGTCACCGCTGGGTTTTCAACATTTGCAGCACCCATAATCAAGATTGAAATTTTTTGGGTTTGACGCCAATGAGCGTTTCTTGACATAGGTGCTGTCGAAGGTTGTCGCCAGGTTAACGTAGGTTGTCGCCAGGTGACGTAGGTTGTCGCCAGTGCTTCGGTGAATTCCATTGTCGTAGTTGCCGGCAGTCGCCTAATAAATCGCCTAAGTGGGACAGGCCCATTAGTCCAGTCGCTGGTTTTTCGGCGACCTGCTACGACTATGACAGTCACCGGCAGCCGCCTCAAAAAATTGACTAAATGGGACAGGCCCTTTACTCCAGCATTTTCCAACCATGAAATCATTGGATTCACTCAAGTTGGGAAGGAAATTTTCCACGCTCACTCTGATTCACTCTAAGAGACACACGCACGCGTACACGCACACACACAAATGCACACACACACACACACACGCACGCGTACACACACACACAAATGCACACACACACACACACATACACACACATGCGCACACACACACACACACACACACATACACACACACACACACACACACACACAATGGCAAAAAGCAATCTTTCTTGGGTAAGGCATTCTATTTTGTGTTAAATCAAGAATGCAGACTGTCTAAATTCACGCTGTAAACTTCCACGAATCAATGTTTTTCTTAGAAAAAACATAAGTTTATTTTTGCAAAACTCTAGGCTATTTTTAAAATGACGATATTATTTACACTGTGCAACTGTAGCTCAATTAGCTCCACAGACTTGGTTCTTGTAAGCGAATAGCAATTCCAGTTATTCAAGTTCCAAATAGTTGCAACTTTTCATTTTCAGAGAGATCGTTACACCCATCATTAGAAATGCTGTCACTTTTATGTTAAAGTGCTGTCAGCTCAAGGTGTTGTTCAGGATCAGACACTTCAGTTCTGTTCATATCAACTATTTAAAAGCAACTAATTCGCAGGAGAAAAAAACTATTTAATTAAGGGTGTGTGTTATGAACACGACGAGATGGTTTAGTTTAGAGATGCAGTGCAGAAACAAGCTCTACCGGCCCGGCGAGTCCGCACCCACCAGCGGTTACCCCGTACACTAACACTATCCCACACACTAGGGACAATTTACGATTTTTATCGAAGCCAAATCAACAAATTAATTGAGTGTGGAAGCCGGAGAGAACACGGAGAAAACCCACGCAGGTCACGGGGAAAACGTACAAACTCCGTACAGACAGCGCCCGTAATCAAGATTGATCCTGGCGCCGTAAGGCATCAACTCTACCGCTGTGCCACCGTGTCGCCCTCTTAGTTTCTTAGAGCAGTTGTTAGTTGAGCATACCAGGGAAAAGGCAATTCTGGATTTGGTATGGTGTAATGAACTGGATTTGATTAGGGAGCTTAAGGTAAAGGAACCACTTGGACAGGGGTGGGCAACCTTGTTCTGCATAGGGGCCAGGACCCAAGTCTATGAGTGGTTGGCGGGCCACATCTATCGCCATAGTTAATAAATGGAGGTAATAATACATACTAACTGAATTGGTAATTACATACTAATCATATGTAAATTGGTAATAATACGTACTAATAATATATACCAACTAGTGTGACACTTGGTGTTATTTTTCGCATTGGTTTTCATGTGTTTTTCAATTAGTTTTCTGCAGTTCCCACATCGCCTGCATGCCCCGGGACTGGCTGAACTGGATGCAGCAGCTCCCAGTTCACGAAAACGAATTGAAAAAAAAAAACGTGTGCGGGCCAGATGATTTTGGGTTACGGGCCGGATTCGGCCCGTGGGTCGTAGGTTGCCAACCCCTGCACTAGGAGGTAGTGATCATAATATGATAAAATTCAATCTGCAATTTGAGATGGAGAAGACGAAATTGGATGTGTCGGTGTTACTCTTGAGCATAGGCGATTACGGAGGCATGTAGGAGGTGCTGGCCAAAGTTGACTGGAAAGGGACTCTAGCAGGATCCATGGTGGAACAGCAATGACAGGAATAGAAACATAGACATAGAAACATAGAAAATAGGTGCAGGAGGAGACCATTTGGCCCCTCGAGCCAGCACCGCCATTCATGGTGATCATGGCTGATCGTCCCCTATCAATAACCCGTGCCTGTCTTCTCCCCATATCCCCTGACTGCACTAGCCCCTAGAAGCTCTATCTAACTCTCTCTTAAATCCATCCAGTGACTTGGCCTCCACTGCCGTCCATGGCAGGGAATTCCATAAATTCACAACTCTCTGGGTGAAAATGTTTTTTCTCACCTCAGTCTTAAATGGCCTCCCCTTTATTCTAAGACTGTGGCCCATGGTTCTGGACTCGCCCAACATTGGGATCATTTTTCCTGCATCTAGCTTGTCCAGTCCTTTTATAATTTTATATGTTTCTATAAGATGCCCCCTCATCCTTCTAAACTCCAGTGAATACAAGCCTAGTCTTTTCAATCTATCATCATATGACAGTCCCGCCATCCCAGGGATCAATCTCGTGAACCTACGCTGCACTGCCTCAATCACAAGGATGTCCTTCCTCAAATTAGGAGACCAAAACTGTACACAATACTCCAGATGTGGTCTCAACAGAGCACTATACAACTGCAGAAGAACCTCTTTACTCCTATCCTGAAATCCTCTTGTTATGAAGGCCAACATTCGATTAGCTTTCTTCACTGCCTGCTGTACCTGTAAGCCAACTTTCAGTGACCGGTGTACAAGGACACCCAGGTCTCACTGCCACCCAGCTTTGTGTCATCCGCAAACTTGCTAGTGTTGCTCCTAATTCCCTCTTCCAAATCTTTAATATATATGGTAAACAGTTGCGGCCCCAACACCTGGGAATAATTCGGAAAACGCGGCATCTTTTCATTCTAAAGGGGAAGAAAGATTCTAAGAGGAGAATGAGGTGATCATGTTTGACAAGGAAAGTCAGCAGCAGCATAAAAGTGAAAGAGAAGGCATATAAAATTGCAAAGATTAGTGGGAAGCTAGAGGATTGGGAATCATTTTAAAAACAGCAGAAGAGAGATAGAAAGGCAATACGGGGAGAAAATATGAAATATTCAAGTAAGCTGGGCAATAATATAAAAGAGGATAACAAACGTTTCTACAGATGTATAAAGAGTAAGAAAGAGGCAAGAGTGGACATTGGACCACTGTAGAAATAATAATGAGGAACAAAGGAGTGGCA
The DNA here is from genome assembly GCF_028641065.1 of Leucoraja erinaceus. NCBI lineage: Eukaryota > Metazoa > Chordata > Chondrichthyes > Rajiformes > Rajidae > Leucoraja > Leucoraja erinaceus. The sequence goes on along the minus strand of NC_073381.1, from coordinate 3,714,171 downwards.
GATGAATTGAATAATGAGTAGCGGCGAGACTGACTTTGCAGTGGCCTCTGCAGCCCGGTCCCGTTGAGTGTATATTTTGGAGGTTTATATATTGTTTTTAACTGTGTATATGTGGGGGGGGGGACTTTTAGATCTCTTCGGTGACCCGACTTGTTCCCTGTTGGGTCTCCATTGTCGTTGGGGCCTAGCACCGTGGAGCGGCCTCCAACCGGAACGACCTGGGGGCTCCAGTTGCGATGCCTGTGGATTCGCCATCGTGGAGCAGGACGGCTTCGGAGCGTGGAGAGCTGTGGTGAGGCGCGGCTGCGACCCGGCTCTGGAGCTTCGGAGGCTCCAGCCGCAGATCCGGTGGACGGGACATCGGGAGCTCGCGGGTCCCTGGTGGGAGACCGGTTTTTGAGCTCCCGCAACCTCTCCTTTTCGGAGCAACCTCTCCCGCCCGAGTTGCGTGGTTGAGGGTGACCCGGACGGAGCGGGGCCTTGCATCGCCCGGCGCGGCCTTAAACGACCGCGGGACTTGCCAGCGTCCACCGGGGGGCTCCAACATTGGGAGAAGAATAAGGAACGGGGTAGAGACAAGACTTTGCCTTCCATTAGAGTGAGGAGGTGTTTGGAGATTCACTGTGATGGACGTTTATGTAAATTGTGCTAATTGTGTCTTGGTTTTTTTGTTTTTGTTTGTATGACTGCAGAAACGTAATCTCGTTTGAACTTATGTTCAAATGACATAATAAAATATCTTGTATCTTGTATTGTATTGTGAGCAGTTATGGTCTTACAGTGTGGGAACAGGCCCTTCGGCCCAACTTGCCCACACCGGCCAATGTCACAGGACCCAACGGGTCCCACTTTGTCTAGTACCCCTCTAAACCTGTCCTATCCATTTACCTGTCTAAATGTTTCTTAAACGCTGCAATAGTACCTGCCTCAATTACCTCCTCTGGCAGCTCGTTCCAAACACCTACCACCCTCTGTGTGAACAAGTTACCCCTCAGGTTCCTATTAAAACGCTGAGCAGTTTGGGGTCCCCGTATTTGAGGAAGGACGTGCTGCCGTCAGAGAGAGTCCAGAGGAGGATGACGAGAATGAAAGGACGTACACCTACAGTCCTTTGAGCGAAAAGGTGTGGAAACCCCTGATACGACATCTAGTGCTGCATCTGATAGTGTGTGTGCCCACACACGGTTGGAGTCCAAGTCATCCCAAAACACGTTATGCGTCAGCCAGCATATCTCTCCGGCGGATGAATAAATCAAAATATTAATAAAGTATCATTGGAGTGGGTGAGAGCAGCCCACGTACATCGTTCCACAAAAAACTGCTGCTCGATGCGAAAACTGGGCTTTCGGTTCTCTCTTGGCTATTTCAAGTTTAGTTTAGTTTACTTTTGGGAAACAGCATGGAAACAGGGCATCCAGCCCACCGGCCAGCGACCCCTCACACACTAACACTATCCTCAAACACAAGGGACAATGCTGGAGTAACTCAGCAGAACAGGCAGCATCTCTGGAGAGAACGAATCGGGGCTGAAAAACAGTCTGAAGAAGGGTCTTGACCCGCAACGTCACCCATTCCTTCTCTTCAGTGATGCTGCCTGTCCCGCCGAGTTACTCCAGCACTTTGTGTCTACCTTCGATTTAAACCAGCATCTGCAGTTCTTTCCTACACATTATACCAAGCCAATTAGCCTAGAAACCTGTACGTCTTTCAAATGTGGGAGGAAACCAAAGCATCCGGAAAAGACCCAAGCGGGACGCGGGGAGAAGGTACAAACTCTGTACAGACAGCAGCCGTAGTCAGGATTGAACCTGGGTCTCTGGCGCTGTAGGGCAGCAACTCTACCGCTGTGCCATTTGGTTGATAATTGGTCTGAAATCTGAAGAAGGCTCCTGACCCGAAACGTTGCCTATCTATTTTCTCCATTGAGTCTGTCTGACCCGCTGAGGTGCTCCAGCACTTTGTGTCTATCTTTGGTGTTAACCAGCATCTGCAGTTCCTTTTTATTACTGGTGAATCAATAATTGTCCAAACCTGGGAGATAAAACCATAATTCATTCACAAGCGCTTTTCCGCCACATTCTGCAACAAACTGCAACTGGCTGAATTGTTACTTTTGCATATCTACGCCTATTTTTCCTCGAACATCAAGGAACTGTTGTCAATTAAGATTTATCTCGATGCAGTGCTTTATAATTTAATTTTGCTGGAGGCATAGGCGCTGGCAGGGAAATGGGATAGTGAAGATATCACGCAGATAAGAGCTGGAGGCAAAGTACTTTCTCAGATCCTTATCATATAACATATAACTATATAACAATTACAGCACGGAAACAGGCCATCTCGGCCCTACAAGCCCATGCCGAACAACTTTTTTTCCCTTAGTCCCACCTGCCTGCACTCATACCATAACCCTCCATTCCCTTCTCATCCATATGCCTATCCAATTTATTTTTAAATGATACCAACGAACCTGCCTCCACCACTTCCACTGGAAGCTCATTCCACACCGCTACCACTCCCTGAGTAAAGAAGTTCCCCCTCATATTACCCCTAAACTTCTGTCCCTTAATTCTGAAGTCATGTCCTCTTGTTTGAATCTTCCCTATTCTCAAAGGGAAAAGCTTGTCCACATCAACTCTGTCTATCCCTCTCATCATTTTAAAGACCTCTATCAAGTCCCCCCTTAACCTTCTGCGCTCCAGAGAATAAAGACCTAACTTATTCAAACTTTCTCTGTAACTTAGTTGTTGAAACCCAGGCAACATTCTAGTAAATCTCCTCTGTACTCTCTCTATTTTGTTGACATCGTTCCTATAATTGGGCGACCAAAATTGTACACCATACTCCAGATTTAGTCTCACCAATGCCTTGTACAATTTTAACATTACATCCCAGCTTCTATACTCAATGCTCTGATTTATAAAGGCTAGCATACCAAAAGCTTTCTTTACCACCCTATCTATATGAGATTCCACCTTCAAGGAACTATGCACGGTTATACCCAGATCCCTCTGTTCAACTGTATTCTTCAATTCCCTACCATTTACCATGTACTTCCTATTTTGATTTGTCCTGCCAAGGTGTAGCACCTCACATTTATCAGCATTAAACTCCATCTGCCATCTTTCAGCCCATTTTTCCAAATGGCCTAAATCACTCTGTAGACTTTGGAAATCCTCTTCATTATCCACAACACCCCTTATATCTTGGTATAATCTGCATACTTACTAATCCAATTTACCACACCTTCATCCAGATCATTGATGTACATGACAAACAACAAAGGACCCAACACAGATCCCTGAGGCACCCCACTTGTCACCTGCCTCCAACCCGATAAACAGCCATCCACATTACCCTCTGGCTTCTCCCATTCAGCCACTGTTGAATCCATCTTGCTATTCCCTGCATTTATACCCAACAGTTGAACCTTCTTAACCAAACTTCCATGAGGAACCTTGTCAAAGGCCTTACTAAAGTCCATATAGACAACATCCACTGCTTTACCCTCGTCAATTTCCCTAGTAACCTCTTCAAAAAATTCAAGAAGATTAGTCAAACATGACCTTCCAGGCACAAATCCATGCTGACTGTTCCTAATCAGACCCTGTTTATCCAGATGCTTATATATATTATCTCTAAGTATCTTTTCCATTAATTTTCCCACCACTGAAGTCAAACTAACAGGTCTATAATTGCTAGGTTTACTCTTAGAACCCTTTTTAAACAATGGAACAACATGTGCAGTACGCCAATCCTCGGGGACTATTCCCGTTTCTAATGACATTTGAAATATTTCTGTCATAGCCCCGGCTATTTCTACACTAACTTCCCTCAATGTCCTAGGGAATATCCTGTCAGGACCTGGAGACTTATCCACTTTTATATTTTTCAAACAACATTTAAAAAGAAAAAATATTTCCCACATATAAGCAAAGCAAGAATTTCATTGTCCTATACAGGGACACATGACAATAAACTCACTTGAACTTGAACTTGAACAAACTCTGTCATCTCCGACACAGTTTGATGACACTTGACAGCTCATGTTTGAAAGGTCAAGCACATGCAATTCAACTTGTTACACCTGATCTGGATTATCTGCATTTCTAGAACCAGTCAGGAATCCATGTCACCTGCGTGGGTTTTCTCTGGCTGCTCCGGTTTCCTCCCGCACCCCAACATGGACAGGTTTGTAAGGTAAATTGGCTTAGGTAAAAATTGTAAATTGTCCCTTGTTTGTGCAAGATGGCGCTGGTTTCCAGGGTGACAGCTAGTGGGCCCGGATTCGGTGGGCCGCACAGCCTGTTTCCGCGCTGTAAACTAACTAATCTAAACTAAATTAAATGAAGACTCTTTGACTTTGTTCATTAAAAATTGGGGGAAAAGTGACTGAAAGAATTAAGAGTCTTCTCCCAATCTGCGTTGAGGTGGTCTTGTCAGATTTGTTGGGAGCTGAAGAGTCCTGTGGCTTCATCCATAGGTTATCCACCAAATGGTGGTGGAAGTGAGACATGCAAGTAGCCTTCGATGGGCAGGTGGATATTTTGGGTATTCCCTTATGTGGCTGAGCATGGCCTGGAAGGGGTGCAGAGACGATTTACCAGGATGTTGCCAGGACTCGAGGGCCTGAGCTTTAGGGAGAGGTAAAGCAGGCTGGGACCCTATTCCTTGGAGCGCAGGAGGATGAGGGGTAAAGCAGATGGTCTAGAACCAGGACAGGAGTCATCTTCATTTTAAAATTCAGTTCCAAACAAAAAAAAACCCAGCATGCCAATGGATTGTAAATTTACCAATGTTCAATACCAATCATTAGTAAAATTGAGTCACAGTTGCTCCAGATTCCACACCTCAGGCTCCAGGGACAGTTTCTTCTCAGTTGCTATCCAGCAACTGGACCATCCTATCACCAGTCAAGTCAAGTCACTTTTATTTATGTAGCACATTTAAAAAACAACTCTCGTTGGCCAAAGTGCTTTACATTGGTATAAGAATAGTATAACAAACAAACTACATAGATTAAATACAAACATCACGACATACATATAGCCCTCGCTCAGAGGACGTCAAGAAAGGCTTGGGAGTAGAGACTTAAAGGAGTCGATGGAGGGGGCAGATCTGATGGGAAGAGGGATACTGTTCCACAGTCTAGGAGCTGCAACCGCAAAGGCGCGGTCACCCCTGAGCTTATGCCTAGACCGCGGGATGTTCAGTAGCCCCAAGTCGGCCGATCTGAGGGACCTGGAAGCGGTATGTTGGGTAAGCAGACTTTTGACGTAGGTGGGGGCAAGCCCATTGAGGGTTTTGTAGACATAAAGGAGGATCTTGAAATTTATTCGGAACCGCACAGGGAGCCTGTACCTCAGTACACCTGACAATAAAATAAACTCAACTCAACTCAAAGATGCTGAAATCTTGAGCTTTTCTGTTGCTTTATACCCAGTGAGCGGAAAGACAATATATTATTGTAATCAAGCCGTCCACAGTGTGCGGATACAAAATAAAGGGAATATAGTTTGGTGCAGGATAAAGTCCAGTGAAGCTCGTTAAGAGATAGTCCGAGGGTCTCCAATTAGGTAGAAGATAGCTGAGGACTGCTCTCTGGTTGGCGATAGGATGGTTCAGTTGCCTGATAGCAGCTGGGAAGAAACTGTCCTTGAATTTAGGGGTATGCATTTTCGCAAGAGGTACTTCTATACCTCTTGTTCAAGAAGGAACTGCAGATGCTGGAAAATCGAAGGTAGACACAAGTGCTGGAGAAACTTAGTGGGTGCAGCAGCATCTATGGAGCGAAGGAAATAGGCAACGTTTCGGGCCGAAACCCTTCTTCAGACCATCTATACCTCTTGCCTGATGGGAGAAGGGAAAAGCGGGAGTGGCAGGGGTGAGACTCGCCCTTGATTATGCTGCTGGCCTTGCCGAGGCAGCGTGAGGTATAAATAGAGTCAATGCAAGGGAGGTTGGTTTGTGTGATAGCCTGGGCTGCGTCCACATTTCTCTGCAATCTCTTTAAGTTGAGAGCTTAAGGTGCCTCTTGAATCCATAAATCCAGGCTGTAGGGGTGCTAAATTGTTGGAAACATCATTCTGGAGGTCATCCTGGAGGCAGCAGCTAATCGTCTGATCAGCAGAGAAGGTTATTGGCTGCAACCTTCCCTCCATTGATGAACTGTACACTGCAAGGGCCAGGAAGCGAGCGGGCAAGATCATCTCTGACCCCTCTCACCCTGGCCACAAACTCTTTGAATCACTTCCCTGTGGACGGCGACTCCGGATTGTCAAAGCTGCCACAGCCAGACATAAAAACAGTTCCACGAAAAGTTGCTCTACTCAACAGCCAAAAATCTGTAGCTGTCATGTTGTTACTTGCGGGCGGAGCACCAAGGCAAATTCCTTGTAAGTGAATATTCGGCCTTTGTAAGTGAATATTCAAGTTAGCAGCGCCATCGAATATGATCGCACTGATCATCCAGAATCAGCACCCTGTTCCTGCTTTTTCCCCATATCCCTGAATTCCATTAGCCCTAAGAGCTATATCTAACTCTCTCTTGAAAACATCCAGTGAATTGGCCTCCACCGCCTTCTGTGGGAAACTTTGGGACCAGGAATTAACTGAAGGTCTTTGATGTTGAGTCAGATGACAAGCTACTCAAAGAGCATTACAATTTTACCAACACTTTACTTCACTTCTTGATTATCATCTCCAGAGCTTATTATTCATCTCATTGATGTTCATGGGACATTCTTGTGTTCACTTTGGCTGTTATGTCTGCTTGTAAACCAATAATAACTATAAATTGATTTGTAAATGCTTGAGGCCATTGAGGGTGTGAAAGGCATTTGTATAATTATGATGTAGAATGCATAATTATAAGTTCCCTATTTTAAGAAACTTGAAAGTTAGTTGTGACATTTAATTAATTTCCAGAAAGTCATTCATTATTAGCGACACAGTGGAGCTGGTTTCAGACGGGCACGATGACGGACGCACCACACATCCCTGTCCTCCGTGCAGCTGGCGAGCTCCTCTTGTGTCTCTACACGTGGGTCTTCCATCAACATCGTCTTGATCGGCCGTCCCGGGTCACGTGTTCCATGGGTGGGTTCCCACGGCACAACCGCGAGTGGCGATGGCAATGACCAGCGAGCCTCATCCTCCTCCATCTGATCTTCTCGGTCAGAGGTGAAATCTCCCCGTAGAGCTGGCCCGTTGGTGATGTGGTCCCTCCAACTGACATTGTGAACTTCTCTCAGCATTCGGGTGTGGGTACCATCGAGAGACTTGGACAGTGCTGGAGTGAGAGTCCATGCCTCACACCCGTACAATAATATGGTCTCTACAGTTGCGTGGACGAATCTCAGTTTGAGACCCTTAGACATCCGAGACGTCCAGATTTTCCCCGTGTTATTGAGGGCTTTCCACGCGAGCGCTTTCCGGACCTTGATGTCATCCTCACACCCAGGCACTTGAGGTCCTCCACTTCCTTGAGAGATGCACCTCCACTGGTCTTGAGAGGCTCATGGTCACCAACGTTGAACGCCATGTACCCCGTCTTCTTGGCATTGAGGTGGAGGCCCACTTTCTGGCACTCCGTCTCCACCCTGCCGAGCAGCTCCTGTGTCTCTCTAATCTGGTCTGACAGCAGGACGATGTCATCAGCGAAGTCGGGGTCTGACAAGTCGACTGGCCCGATTCTTCTCCAACGCCTTGGGGTGATTGTGAAGCCGAGGTCCACATGTCCCTTGAGCGTCCGCCTCACGGCATAATCAAGGACAATGATGAAGAGAAAGGGTCCCAGCGTGTCTCCCTGTAAGACCCCCGCGAGGGTCTCAAACACTCTCGCCATCCAGGGTGACAACCTTGGACGTGGTGCCCAAGTGCATATCCTCAATGGCTCTCAGTAGACGAGGCGGGATATCGTAAGCCTTCAAAATGATGAGGATTTTGCAGGCTTCCAGAAAGTGATGCCTCTAAATCATTCCTGTTTGGTCTGTTGGACACAGGATGAGGCACCTACATGTTATAAACCAAAGACTCTTGCCCAGAGTAGGGGAGTCGAGACAACATAGGCTTAAGGTGAGGGGGGGGAAAGATTTAATAGGAACCTGAGGGGTAACTTTTTTTTTTACACAAAGTGTGGTGAGTGTATGGAACGAGCTGCAGGAAGAGGTAGTCGCAAGGATGGGACAGCTTTAGAGGGAGATGAGCCAAACGCAGACAGGTTGGACTAGTGCAGATGGGACATGTTGGCCGGTGTGGGCAAACTGGGCCGAAGGGCCTGTTTCCATGCTGTGTCACGTATGGCGGCACAGTGGCGCAACGTTAAGAGCGTCAGAGACCCGCGTTTGATCCTGACTACGGGTGCTGTCTGTACAGATTTGTACCTTCTCCCTGTGTCCTGTGTGGGTTTTCTCCGGGTGTCCCGGTTTCCTCCCACACTCCAAAGATGTGCAGGTTTGTAGGTTGACAAAAGTGCTGGAGAAACTCAGCGGGTGCAGCAGCATCTATGGAGCGAATGAAAAAGGCAACGTTTCGGGCCGAAACCCAGTTCCTTCTTAAACAGGTTTGTAGGTTATTTGGCTTAGGTAAAAATTGTAAATTGTCCATTGTGTGTGTAAGATGGCGCTAGTGTACTGGGTGACAGCTAGTAGGCACGGACTCGGTGGGCCAAACAGCCTGTTTCCACGCTGTATCTCTAAACTAAACTAAACTAAGCTAAGACTATGACTTTGTTAATTAAAAATTGTGGAAAAAGTGAGTTAAAGAAATAAGAGGGTAGACAAAAATGCTGGAGAAACTCAGCGGGTGAGGCAGCATCTATGGAGCGAAGGTACAGGTGACGTCTCGACCCGAAACGTCACCTATTTCCTTCGCACCATAGATGCTGCCACACCGCTGAGTTTCTCCAGCATCTTTGTCTACCTTCGATTTTTCCAGCATCTGCACTTCTTTCTCAAAGAAATAAGAGTCTTCTCCCAATCTGCGTTGATGTGGTCTTGTCAGATTTGTTGGATTCGGGAGCTGAAGAGTCCCGTGGCAACATCCATAAGTTGCCACCAAATGGCGGTGGAAGTGAGAAATGCAAGTCGCCCTTGATGGGCAAGTGGGTATTTTGGGATGTTGAGTATTCCCTTATGTGGCTGAGCATGGCCTGGAAGGGGTGCAGAGGAGATTTACCAGGATGTTGCCAGGACTCGAGGGCCTGAGCTATAGGGAGAGGTAAAGCAGGCTGGGACCTCTATTCCTTGGAGCGCAGGAGGATGAGCGATAAAGCAGATGGTCTTGCAGCAAACAAAAAACGTCAGTTTTCTAAGCTCGTCGGACCTGGAATGGAGTCACTGCAGACATCAAGCGAGGAGAGCCAGAGGTAGGAAGGGTGACAGGGATAACGCCTCCGGTGCCTTTCAGGTCGACTGCAGGAGGCGCGCCCGGGACACAAGATGGCCGCCGAGGAGAAGAGAGAGGCAACGGTTCGCGGGCCGAGCTGGATGGTGGGCGACGGAGGGGATCAGGGGAGTTGCTCCGGCAGAACAAACTCGCGGAAATCCGGACATTTGAACTCGATAACATCGTGCAAACCAATAACAACTATAAATAGCTAATTGATTTGTAAATGCTGAAGGCTATTGAGGGTGTGAAAAGTATTTGTGTAACTATAATGATGTATAATTATAAGTTCTGTATTGTAAGAAACTTGAAAGTCAATTGCGTAATTTAATTACTTTCCAGAAAGTGATGCCTCTAAATCATTCCTGTTTGGTCTGTTGCACACAGAATATTCTTCTTCTAGCGTACGGCGTGCACAGCCTAAAGTTGTAGGACAACTTGTTCTATTTGATCTTATTTGATTGTGCACACCAGGTTGATTGCATTAGTCGAAACAGGGCGGGCCACGTGTAGGTTGCAATCTCCCACCCCGCACACAGGATGAGGCACCTACATGTTATTAACAAAAGTCTCTTGCCCAGAGTAGGGGAATCGAGAACCAGACGGCTTAGGTTTAAGGTGAGATGGGGAAAAGATTTTTTTTTAATTTAAAAAAATATATATTTTATTTATTAGAAGTGAGTACAATGCATTGGTACAAAAACGATGATAACATATTACATTCTATGTACAAATTCCCTTTTTTTTTTAAAGAGAGGTGAGAAAGGAGAGAAGAAAAAGAGGTTGTGAGAAGTGAAGAATAGACTAGTGAGCGTGGGTGAAAAACCAATAAAGAAAAAGTGAAAGAGAAGGAATAAGTGAAGAAGGAAAGCAGGAGAGAGATTATTCCATTGCCACAGTGAGATGGGTTTTTTTAAATATTCTAAATCATCTATCACCCATACCTGAAACTGTTGGTTTTCATGATACTATGTCACCACATGAATCCAAGAAATCAATAAATGGGGACCAACTCCTTAAGAATAGGTCTTGTTTGTCTATTAGGAGGAGTCTCATTTCTTCCAAATGTGCTGTGTCCAGCATATTACTGATCCACATTTTAAATGTTCGGTATATTAGCATTTTTCCAAAATTTAAGTATGTTTTTTTGCTGTTATTAACCCATAATTGAAAAATGAGTTTTGGTGTGTATTTAATTTGTTCCCATCTCCATTTACTCCAAATATAATCATTTCAGTGTTAGGTTCTATTTTTGTCTTAAATAGCTTTGAGAATATAACAAATATATATCACCAAAATTTATAAAGTTTTGTACAAGAGATAAATGAGTGCGTAATAATGGCATTTTGATGGCATTCCTCGTGTTCCAAAATATCCAATTTTGGCAGGTTACAATTATCTAAAAAATCTACAATTATATTGTCTTCTATTTTAATTTTAGACGTATACAAGTTTTGGTAAAATTGGGCAAACCTTTTTATTAATATCCTGGGGTAACGTTAATAGTTCCCCATTCTCTGGTTTGATTTTAGTAATCTTTTCCCTCTCCTGTTTCTTCAATTGTCTAGTCAGAAGTTTATGTGGTTTATCACCAAATTCAAACTGTGCCTGTTTTGTGATCTGAAACAATCTTATTACTCTTGCCGATAATATTCGATTAAGTTTAAATTTCAATAATGTGATCTTATTATGTTTATCTATAGTTGGGTCTTTTGCGTTATCTAATTCTAATATTTCAATTTCCTTTTCTAAAGTCTCTTGTTCTATGGAGTTGTTTTTATTGCAGTATTTTTATGCAGGAAGATTGTTCCCGATGTTAGGGAAGTCCAGGACAAGGGGTCACAGCTTAAGGATAAAGGGGAAATCCTTTAAAACCGAGATGAGAAGAACTTTTTTCACACACAGAGAGTGGTGAATCTCTGGAATTCTCTGCCACAGAGGGTAGTTGAGGCCAGTTCATTGGCTATATTTAAGAGGGAGTTAGATGTGGCCCTTGTGGCTAAGGGGATCAGGGGGTATGGAGAGAAGGCAGGTACGGGATACTGAGTTGGATGATCAGCCATGATCATATTGAATGGCGGTGCAGGCTCGAAGGGCCGAATGGCCTACTCCTGCACCTAATTTCTATGTTTCTATGTTTCTATTTTGGTAACTTTGATATGAGATTATAACTCCACGTGTAAATGCCTTAAAAGTTTCCCATAATAAAGATGGTGAAATGCCTGGTGTCTCATTTGTATCAAAAAATAATTTCATTTGTTGTTTTAAATACTCATAACCTTGTGGATTATTAATTAACTGTGTATTAAAACGCCAAAACGATTTTACACCTGGCGTTCCCTCTAGTTTTAAAGTAAAGGTCAATGGTGAGTGATCAGAAATAATACTATTGTGATATTTAGGGTTAATCGTATAAGGAATTAATTTTGTGTCCACTAAAAAATAATCAATTCTCAAATAAGTTTTATGTACCGAGGGGAAAAGATTTAATAGGAACCTGAGCGGTAACATTTTTTTTACACAGGTACATGAATGGTGGGTGTATGGAACGGGCTGCCAGAGGATGTAGTTGAGGCAGGCACTATCACAATGCTTAAGGAACATTTACACAGGTACATGAATAGGACAGGTTTAGAGTGACATGGGCCAAAAGCAAGCAGATGGGACTTGGGTAGATGGGAAATGTTGGCTGGTGTGCACAAGTTGGGCCGAAGTTTATCTCGAAACCAAACTAAATTAAAGTACACAAAAGAGTCTTGTGTGGAGTGAGTTACTAATGAACTCTCCCGAGTTTTCCCCTTGATTCGAACTCGGGGAATGTCAGGGAATGTCGGTAGCAAGCACGTAGGAGGTCGTAGGAGTCCGTAGATGTTTCGTAGCGGTTCGTAATGCCAACCGTAGGAACTCGGGGCATCAGGTAAGTCGGAACCTTTTTTCAACATGTTGAAAAATGTCCACGAGTTAAAAAAAAATAGCCCTGAGCAGCTACGAATGGCTATCACCGTAATTCTCCGAGTTCGAATCAAGGAGAAAACTCGGGAGAACTCGTGAGTAACTCGGGAAAGTGGGACAGGGCCTTTACTCCAACCCACACACACACTCGGGACAATTTACATTTACACTAAGCCAATTAGCCTACAAACCTGCACATCTTTGGGGTGTGGGAGGAAACCAGAGATTCAGAAGAAAAACCCACACAGATCACGGGGAGAACGTACAAACTCCGTACAGACAGCACCCGTAGTGAGGATCGAACCCGGGTCTCTGGCGCTGTGAGGCAGCAACTCTACCTCTGCGCAACAATGCCCCTCCCTCACAGCAGTCCCTCCACACCGGGTCCGTCTTTGTTCCTTCCCTCTGCAGCCGCGTCCTCACTTCCACGTGTCCGCCCTCGTCCGTCGTTCAGCGCGATCTCTCCACTAACACTGCCGGGTCCTCTCCGGACGCCCCCGTGGCACCGATCCGGTCCTCGGCCGCGCGGCTCCGTCGACCCTCCGACCCATGAGGATCGGACTCGCGGGGTCCGTCCGTCCGGCCGGCCTATGGGTTTCCACCGCTGCCGCACGAGGCTCTGGCCTCGGCTTCTCAGCGTCTCTGGAAGGCCTCTGCCTCGGCTCGCAGTGCCTCCGCCAAGAAATATCCATGGAACCATTACGTTAGTTTTTTTTTCCTGCTTGTCAAGGTACCTTTATGGGATTTTCTAGTTCCAGATCGAATTGGCTTTGTGACCGTTCAGCCCGTGTGATATAAATAGTTTTCCCCAACTCATCGATCGTGTTATATCTAATTCGTGTTCTGGTATTGTGTTTTTTTATAGCAGAACTACCTGCATGCGCAATGGGTTGATAAAATCTGAAACAGTGCTGCAAAAAAAGTCACCGCACCTGCCTGTGTTACTGTGTCAGAAAAGGAAGTTTTAGTTACTGAGACCACTGAAGCCTGACAATTGTGTGAGCAGCATAGATCCTACAGCCTGATATATGGTCTCTTGATAGACCACAACATTTGTGTCGTGTAATGCTTAGTGTTTTTTCATAATATTCTTGAAAGGTGATGAATGAAACTGGAGTTAAAAAGTCGTTCAGTTTAGTTTAATTTAGTTTAAAGATACAGCGTGGAAACAGGCCCTTCGGCCCTATGGAGTCTCTACGCGATCCCTGCACACTTACACTATCCCACACACACTAGGGACAATTTACATTTATGCCAAGTCAATTAACCTACAAACTTGTACGTCTTTGGAGTACGTGGAGTAGGAGTTGCACAGTGGATCAGCAGTAGAGTTGCTGCCTTACAACACCAGAGACCCAGGTTCCAACCTGACTACGGGCGCTGTCTGTACGGAGTTTGTACGTTCTCCCTGTGACCGCGGGTGCTCCTGTTTCCTCCCACTCGGCAAGCGCTTACAGGTTTGTATGGTAATTTGGCTTTGGTAAAATTGTAAATTGTCCCTCGTGTATAGGATGGTGCTAGTGTATCGCTGGTCTGAGAGGACTCGGTGGGCCGAAGGTGCCTGCTTGAGAAATGCTGGAGAAACTCAGCAGGTGAGGCAGCATCTATGGAGCGAAGGAATAGGTTACGTTTCAGGTCGAGACCCTTCTTCAGACTGATTATGACCCCCTTAATAGAAATATATTAGACTTGATTAGCTTTATTTCCCCAAAAGATGGGAACTATTGATGCTCTTGTTCATCTCTTTTCATTGCATATACCTGGTGATGAGGACGCGATGGTTATCTGGCTGCGCAAAAATAATTGACTTTCTGCGAAAGGTTAAGGGCCCACGGCCGTCATTTGCGCAACCTTGCAGGATAAGATTCGGCTGGAGAGAATAGTGCGCCGAGCTTCTAACATCATCGGTTGCAGCAGACTTCCCTCAGTGACATCACTTTATTCAACAAGACTCACCAGAAAGGCCAAAAAAATCATAGCAGACCACTTTCACCCGGCACATTACATCTTTAATCTCCTCCCATCAGGAAGGAGATATAGAAGCATTAAAAGTAAAACATCTCGCTTCAGAGACAGCACCTACCTCCAAGCCATCAGATATTTGAATTTGCACTAATCACCTTGCACTTTCTTTTGCACTTGCACTTACGCTTAACATGACGCTGCTGGGTACTGTCCTTCCTGTATATATTGTCCTTCGTACGGTATTGTCTGTATTATTTATTGTGGTGTATGTGGTGGTTGTATTGTACTGTATTGTATCTGTCTGAGAGCGAACCAAGACACATTCCTATCAACTTGTTGACATGGCAATAAATTTCTTGAATTGAATTGAATTGAATTGAATTGAATTCATTTACGCGTCATATTTCAAATAGGTCGACGTGTCGTGATGCGCGACATCGCTTGCAAATCACGCGTCAACACAGCCGTCTGGTACGCGTGACGTCATTAGAATACCCTGCGGCACGCTGCAGGAAGTTGACGCACGGTGACATAACCATGCGTCACCACGCGATACACGTGAGACGTCGGGCCGCCAGCATACGACGCCAATGCGTCAGCGTGCGTACGCGATACGTCACGCAGGTGGCGGACGAAGATTTCGTTCCTGTACTAAATCCTGGTGCGCCGCGCGATGCATCGCGCCAACACATACAAACCCATGCCTCATCATGCACAACGAATGCGCACCCCACGCGTCGACCTAATTTGCATATAACGCGTAAATGAGGTGCAAATGACGGCCAAGTGGGACAGGCCCCATTAATGTGCAACCTGCCCTCTGTTAACCATTGCCTACTATTAAAATAGTCAAAACCGCCATTCATTGTGATCATGGCTGATCGTTCAAAATCTTTAGGCGACACTGATATAACGTCGGTAGGCGCTGACAAAATCGGCGTGAGATTTTGCCTTTTTTTTTCGGCGATTGCCAGCGTCAAATCAGGGTCGCCAAAAGATTTTGAACATTTCAAAACCCAGCGGCGCCAAAAGAAATGTTGCGACACTTGCAAAAACACCGCGCGTCAACACGTCATCACGCCGCAAATTTTTCGGTGACCTGATACGTCAGTCAACGATGCCGGCAGTCGAACATGCCGAAATGTTCAAAATCTTTTGGCGACACTGATATGACGCCGGCAGTCGCCGAAAAAAAATCGGCAAGTGGGACAGGCCCTTTAATTTAGTTCGTTCCATTCATCGTCGTGTTATCTAAGTGGAATAATTTAATGGTTCCAGGAACGGTGTCAAATTTGTGTCACGATCACCTTACAAGAAACAACAAATATACATTTGCTTTTAACCATAAGTAGGGATTTAGAGGTCCAAATGGAAACGCAGATTATTCCATAAATAAGACTGACTACCAAAAATTTCAGAAAACCCACTCACACGTAAGCAGTCAATTTGCTTTCTCTTACTTTGTGCCGCACTTCTTCTTTCTGCTCACTCTAGTTTAATGAGTCAGTTACGCTTACTGAAAACGCAACTTGCAGCGTGCCTTCAAATAAATACAGGGTACAGTAATGACTTCAAAAACAAGGTTTCGTACGTCCATTTAAAATGACTGGGCGAAAAAATTCCTGTTCGCAATGTCCTTCCGTCTTCTGTCAAATTACCAGAGCACCAGTTAAAATGTTGCATTCCTGCATGAAAGTGTTATCATATCACTCCTGAGAGAGTGTTATTTGCAGTTCACACTTCATGATCACTCACATTTCTAGCCCATGTCTAAAATGGTTAATAGATCATTTCTCCTTATGCTTCCAAATGATTCTTCACATACGAGGGTAAGGGAGGGGGGAGTACATGTAGAAGTGGCAACATTGGAGGATTCAACATTAGTACCGCTGGGTTGTAAGTGCTTCAAAGTTATGCCTAATGGTATTAGCAAATTTGAAGTCATTCAAGTGAATGATACTGAGTTTGAGTTGAGTCTATTGTCACATGCAGTGAGGTACAGTGTAAAGCTTTGTTGCACACTAATCTGTCAGCGGAAAGGCAATACATGATTACAATCGAGACATCCACAGTGTTCAGCTATTGGTTGGCACAGTGGCACAGAGGTAGAGCTGCTGCCTCACAGCGCCAGGGACCCGGGTTCGATCCTGACTACGGGTGATGGTTGTACGGAGTTTGTACATTCTCCCCGTGACCTGCGTGGATTTTCTCCGAGATCTTCGGATTTCTCCCACACTCCGTACGGTACAGGTTTGTAGGTTAATTGGCTTGGTATAAATGTAAATTGTCCCTGGTATGTGTAGGATAGTGTTAATGTACGGGGATCGCTGATCGATGCTGACTCGGTGAGCCGAAGGGCCTGTTTCCGCGCTGTATCTCTTAAAACTACAACATGATGAAAATAAAATTTGACCAGAAGGTCATGTCCTAGGACATGATCTGAGGCCATTCGGCCCATCGAGTGTACTCTGCTATTCGATCATGGCTGATCTATTTTTCCCTCTGAACCCCATTTTCTTGTCTTCTCCCATTCGAGGCCCTTAATGATTTGAATTGGAAAGTAAGCAACTGACAATTCTGATAAAAAAATACAAATTATAATGAGGTGGCACAGAGTGCATGCAAAACAATAAAACCTGCATGCATCCTTTTGATCACAATTCCCAATTTATCGGGCCAACAATTGCTTACTTCCTAACATTCAACTCCACTGACAATACAGACACTCAAATGCCAGTAGGAATACAACCAGCAGCTAAAACTATTCATCATCTGGTTAAAGAGAGAACATTTAACCCATAACATCCTTGTGATTGAGGCAGTGCAGCGTAGGTTCACGAGATTGATCCCTGGGATGGCGGGACTGATGAGGAAAGATTGAAAAGACTAGGCTTGTATTCACTGGAGTGTAGAAGGATGAGGGGGTCTCTTATAGCAACATATAAAATTATAAAAGCTAGCTAGATGCAGGAAAAAATGTTCCCAATGTTGGGCGAGTCCAGAACCAGGGGCCACAGTCTTAGAATAAAGGGGAGGCCATTTAAAACTGAGGCGAGAAAAAACTTTTTCACCCAGAGAGTTGTGAATTTGTGGAATTCCCTGCCACAGAGGGCAGTGGAGGCCAAGTCACATGATGGATTTAAGAGAGAGTTAGATAGAGCTCGAGGGGCTAGTGGAATCAAGGGATATGGGGGGAAGGCAGGTACGGGTTATTGACTGGGGACGAAAAGCCATGATCACAATGAACGGCGGTGCTGTCTCGAAGGGCCGAATGGCCTCCTCCTGCACCTATTTTCTATGTCTATGTTTCTATGCTGGAGGAGATAAGCAGATACGATGCAATGGCGGTTTATTTTAATCAGATGGGAAATGTCCATCATCAGATGATCCTAATGGACAATGGATGAAGCAGCATTTTACCCGTAACTAATACTTAGCAATATTTATTATTGAGGTGAAAATACAGATAACCCCTGTGATAACGGGCCGTAGGGATGAGTTCAAATATACATTATTGTCCCATGGACCTGGGTACAGTGAAATGCTTAGATTGGCGTGCAATCTGGTAAAATCGTACGCCAGACCTCGCCCAGGCAGTACACACGTGTGGCCACTTTTCTGGCACCGACAAAGTTACCAAAAGTTCACCGAAATTTACAATCTCCTGGCAGCCGCTCTCCCCGGCGCAGCTCCCCCGCCGCCTGGAGACCCCCCCCCCCCCCCCCCCCCCCCCCCCCCCCCCCCCGGTTCTCGACGGTCCCCCCCATTATTGGCAACATTCCCGCTTGGCTCTCAACGTCCTCCTCTCTCTCAGGTCTCTCCTCGCTCTCGGTGGCACGGGTCCCATCGACGCCGGTGGCTTGAGGCCGAGTCCAGCATCTGCGGTGGGGCAGGCCGGGCTTACCGCTGAGTCCTCCGTCGCTGGTCCACGATGAACGATCCTCGGTCCTTTGACCGCGGCAAAACGGGTCATAGGTTCATACGTGATAGGAGCTGAGTCAGGCCATTTGGCCCATCAAGTCCACTCGACCATTCAATCATGGCTGATCTATCTCTCCCTCCAAACCCCATTCTCCTGCCTTCTCCCCGTAACCCTTGACACCCGAACAAATCCAGAATCTATCTTTCTCTGCCTTAAAAATATCCATTGACTTGGCCTCCACAGCAATGAATTCCACAGATTCACCACCCTGTGACTAAAGAAATTCCTCCTCATCTCCTTCCTAAAGGTACATCCTTTTATTCTGAGGCTGTGCCTCATTCTAAGAGTTCCCAACCTGGGGTAAATTTACCCCCAGGGGTTCAATTTCTCCCACCCAGGGTGTAAATTGGTTGATTCTGGATTTGCACATATTTGTTCTCATTGACTGACTGTGTTTGGTTCTGCTATACCAGTACCTGTTCATCGTTAGTTGTTCATAAATAAGTGAAATAACATTGTTATGTGCCATTAAAGTTGCCAGGGGGTAAACGGGACGACAAAAGTTGGAAACCCCTGCCCCAGACTCTCTCACTAGTGGAAACATCCTCTCTGTCGTTGTCAGTCCGTGGCGAGTCCTCGGAATGGTGTTGGTTATTGCAGATTGTTCACTATAATCGAGTCAGCGATTCTTTCCAACTCCGTGGAACAACAAGTTATTTTCACATACAAAGTTCTTCTAACAGCAAAAAAATATGTCATTATTGTGACTGCAATCAACAAATACCAAAGGCTGTGTATTATATTGTTCAATAGAGTATTACTGCACAAATGTCGATCGAATCAAATGCTTGCCAATTTTAATGACCTTCCCCAGTGTAACTGGCAGCCTGTGTTTTTAGTTTAGTTTAGTTTAGAGATACAGCGCGGAAACAGGCCCTTTGGTTCACCGAGTCCGCACCGACTAGTGATTCCCGTACACTAAAGGGCCTGTCCCACTTGGGCGTCATTTGCGCATCACACAGATGGCGCACGAAGATTTTGTACATCCCAAAATCCTGGCACGCTGCGCGGGACTGCGTACGTCACCACGCACGCGTAATGCGCACCATGCACGCATCACGTGTGTGTTACGACACGCACGTTGTGTGTCGTGACGTGTAAATGATGTTGCGTAAATGCGCGCAAATGAGCCCTTCACTATCCTCCACACTTGGGATAATTTACAGGCCCATTACACTATTCTACACACACTATAACCATTTAACCATATAACAATTACAGCACGGAAACAGGCCATCTCGGCCCTACAAGTCCGTGCCGAACAACTTTTTTCCTTTAGTCCCACCTGCCTGCCCTCATACCATAACCCTCCATTCCCTTCTCATCCATATGCCTATCCAATTTATTTTTAAATTATACCAACGAACCTGCCTCCACCACTTCCACTGGAAACTCATTCCACACCGCTACCACTCTCTGAGTAAAGAAGTTCCCCCTCATATTACCCCTAAACTTCTGTCCCTTAATTCTGAAGTCATGTCCTCTTGTTTGAATCTTCCCTATTCTCAAAGGGAAAAGCTGGTCCACGTCAACTCTGTCTATCCCTCTCATCATTTTAAAGACCTCTATCACTAGGGACAACTTACAATTTAGGCCAATTAACCTACAAACCTGTGCGTCTTCGGAGTGTGGGAGGAAACCGGAGCACCCGGGGAAAACCCACGCAGGTCACAGGGAGAACGTACAAACTCTGTACAGAGAGCAGCTGAGGTCAAGATCGAAGCTGCTAAAAAACTCTACCACTGCGCCACCATGCTGCCCCTGTCCATTCTGCGTTGTTAAAGGGGCAACAGTGTCTAATTACTGTTGGGGTGCTCCATCCGCTGTAACCATAATCCGTTATAAAGAGGCCCATAATAACGAGGGTGGACTGCTATAGTACCCCTTTTCTCGCCATAGAAAATACAACAATCTGAGGGGTAACTTTTACACGCATAGTGCGGTGGGTGTATGGAACGAGCTGCCGGAAGAAGTAGTTGAGGCGGGGAATATCGCAACGTTTAAGAAACATTTTGGATTGGACAGGTCTAGGGTCAAACGCAAGCAGGTGGAACTAGTGTGGATGGGACATGTTGGCCGGTGTGGGCAAGCTAGGCCGAAGGGCCTGTTTCCCCGCTGTAAGACTCCATGACCCGAGTGACATTTTCAGAACAGTTTTCCAGTATCTAAACGGCGAAAGCAATGCGACCACATTAACAACAGAAAGTTGGACTACATATGTAGATTGTCACCTGATATATCCGAAATGGAATGTACCGGAATCCGCCTTCCTCTGTCGGGTACTCCATAAGTTTTCGATTGATGGCCCAAAACTGGTCAAATTTATCTAGGTAAAGAAAAATTAGAGTTCAATATTGGCTTCACAATATGGATGACAAAGTAAACTAATTTCATGTGATCATATGTGCAGAGCACTGTTTATTATTATTACTGCTCGTGCTAGTCTGACACTATGAAGCAATATTTTGTGAAATATAGTGGACAGCAAGCAAGTCTGTCAGTATTATTATTGATTTGTCATTGTCGCATGTACCGAGGTATAGTGAAGAGATTTTGTTTACCATCTATTCAATGAAATCAGATTCTTAAGGGCCTGTCCCACTGTACGAGCTAATTCAAGAGTTCTCCCGAGTTTCCCCTGATTCGAACTCTGAGAATTACGGTAATAGCCACTCGTAGGTACTCGGGGCTCTCGTGGACATTTTTCAACATGTTGAAAAACTTCACGAGTTTTCACGAGCTTACCGCGTTTCCCAACTTGCCCAAGCCGACCAACATGCCCCATCTACACTAGGCCTATCTGCCTGCGTTTGGCCCATAACCCTCTAAACCTGTCCTATTCATGTACCTGTGTAATTGTTTTTGGGGCTAATAGTCTGGGCTATCACCCAGGTAAATAATACTTACACAAAATAGCTTTATCCAACTTACTATGCTTGCGATATAATCAACCTATGTTGGCACAAATATCATCAAATAAAGCTTGCAACTTTTATAGTTGTATGGATCAGAGACATGGAAAACAACGAAACACACTACAAACAGGCTGCAAACATTCGTGAGCACCTGCCTTAGGAGAATACTTAACATCTGGTGGAGAAACAAAATAAGCAATGTGGACCTGTGGAAAAGAACAAGCCAGGAGCCCATTGACTTACAAATTCGAAGGAGAAAATGGAGTTGGATTGGACACACTCTCAGGTGAGACCACATCTAGAGTATACAGTTTTCGTCTCCTAATTTGAGGAAGGACATCCTTGTGATTGAGGCATGGCAGCGTAGGTTCACGAGATTGATCCCTGGGATGGTGGGACTGTCATGTGAGGAAAGATGAAAAAGACTAGGCTTGTATTCACTGCAGTTTAGAAGGATGAGGGGGAATCTTATAGAAACATATACAATTATAAAAGGACTGGACAAGCTAGATGCAGGAAAAAATGTTCCCAATGTTGGGCCAGTCCAAAACCAGGGGGCCACAGTCTTAGAATAAAGCGGAGGTTATTTAAGACTGAGGTGAAAAAAACGTTTTCACCCAGAGAGTTGTGCATTTATGGAATTCCCTGCCACAGAGGGCAGTGGAGGCCAAGTCACTGGATGGATTTAAGAGAGAGTTAGATAGAGCTCTAGGGGCTAGTGGAGTCAAGGGATATGGGGAGAAGGCAGGCACGGCTTATTGATAGGGGACGATCAGCCATGATCACAATGAATGGCCTCGAAGGGCCGAATGGCCTCCTCCTGCACCTATTTTCTATGTTTCTATGAAACCTGCCACAAACATCACCCGAAGCCACGAAATGGAACCCCCAAGTAAAAAGGAAAAGAGGTCTCCCCAGGAACAGCTGGAGAAGAGGTGTCCAGCCAGAAGTGTCTGAGAGTGGGCTCAGCTGGGGAGATCTGGAAAGAACTGCCAACAACCTAGTGAGGTGGAGGACATTTGTCAACGGCCTATGCTCCCGAGAGGAGCAAAGGGCTTAAGAAGGAAGAAGAACTTTTATCATTCAGTGAAGATATCAATTAGTAAAAAGGCATTAAAGAAAATGCAGAGGCAAATATTTGCATGTTTTCAAGAAGCAGCACCTTAATGATTGATGAACAAACTTGATGCATCATTTTGAAACTGTAAAACAGTCTAATAATAGACGCTATTTACATTTCAACAGCTGTTTGAAGATTTTTTTTTTTTTTTTTTTTTTTATTAGCAGTACAGTAAATCACATTAATACATCGCATATATCTTGTTACATTATGTTGTACCACTTCATTTTTTGAGCTTTAAAAGAGAAAGAAATAAAAGAAGTAAGAACAGTAAGCAAGAATCGTGTTTGAAGATTTGTCCAAATTGTGTTCATACGTCAAAAACTGGCCACATCTTTGCATCATTATTTAATTCAACATTGAAAAGAAAGATATTTATTTTGCAAGAAGCACCAACATCCCTTATCTTGGACATTGCATAGTATCTGCCCCGTTTTAAATGTATAATTCTTATTTCTGAGGAAAGATTCAGATACTCCTTGTTGGTGATATCTTTGCACTAAATGTTTAGTTTAGATGCAGTCTGTTCGAACTCCTACCTTCCGGCAGACGTTACAAGGCCTTCTACGCCCGCACCTCCAGACTCAGGAAGAGCTTCATCCCCAGAGCTATCGCTGCTCTGAACCGGCCCTGCTGAGTACCCCCCATCCCCACCCCCACCATGAACTGTATTCACGCACATCGATCCGACACAGACATATTTGCACTTTAGACTGTTTTACTGTTCTTTTTCTTTTATAAATCATGTTTCTCGGGATATCTAAATATGATTAGTTGTTTAAGTTATGACTATCGGATGGAAGTTGCATACCAAATCTCGCTGAACCTATGTGCTATGACAATAAAAGATATTGTCTCCCATCCGGGAGGCGCTACAGGTCTCTCCGTTGCCGAACCAGCAGGTCGAGGAACAGCTTCTTCCCGGCGGCTGTCACTCTACTCAACAACGTACCTCAATGACTGCCAATCACCACCCCCCCCCCCGGACACTTATTATTATTTATTCAAATTGTTTGCTATGTCGCTCTTCTCTTCCAGGGAGATGCTAAATGCATTTCGTTGTCTCTGTACTGGACACTGACAATGACAATTAAAATTGAATCTGAATCTGAATCTGAATATTGTTATTATTATTACAGGAAACAAGCCCTTTGGACCACCGACCAGCGATACCTGCACCATCCTGCGCACCAGGGACAATTTACAATCATTATCAAAACCAATTAACCTACAAACCTGTATGTCTTTGGAGCGTGGGAGAAAACCAGAGCAGGGAAACCAAACCAGGGAAAACCCATGCGGTAACACGAAGAACGTACAAAGTCTGTACAGACAATAACCCGTAGCCTGGATTGAACCCAGGTCTATGACGCTGCAAGGCAACAATTCTACCGCTGCGGCACCCTGCTGCCCCTTACTCCTGTTGTACTCTTTATCCTTTAGCTATGCACTGTGAACAGCTCGATTATAGTCATGTATATCTTTTTTTTTACTGGACAGCATGCAAACACAAGCTTTTCACTGTACCTCGGTGTTTTGGGAAGTCCAGAACCAGGGGTCACAGTTTTAAGAATAAGGGGTAGGCCCATTTAGGACTGAGATGAGGAAAAACTTTTTCACCCAGAGAGGTGTGAATCTGTGGAATTCTCTGCCACAGAAGGCAGTGGAGGCCAATTCACTGGATGTTTCCAAGAGTTAGAATTAGCTATTAGGGCTAACGGAATCAAGGGATATGGGGAGAAAGTAGGAATGGGTTACTGATTTTGGATGATCAGCCATGATAATTTTGAATGGTGGTGCTGGCTCAAAGGGCCAAATGGCCTACTCCTGCACCTAGTTTCTATGTTTCTATGCACGTGACAATAAGCTAAAGTAAACTAAACTAATACCGTTGGCAAATATCATTTTGCAGATGTGATGTTAAACTGATGACAGGTCCTTCCTCTCAGCAGAACACAAACGAGCCAATGGGTCTCTTCAAAGAGGGGTAAAGCTGATTTTTGTATCTAGTTTAGTTTACAGATACAGCACGGAAACAGGCTCTTCAGCCCACCGAGATCCCCGCACACTAAAACTATCCCACACACACTAGGGACAGTTTTTTAACTTTTTTTACATTTATACCAAGCCAATTAGACTACAAACCCACACAGGTCACGGGGAGAACGTACAAACTCCGTCCAGACAGTACCCGTGATTAAGATCAACTTAATGTAACAACAAGCAGGGTAGATAGACGATAACCTGTAATTGTAACGTACTTGGATTTTCAGAAGACATCTGACAAAGAGCCACATGAAAGGCTGATGCACCAGATTAAAGCGTAAAGCTTATCGTATGAGGAACAAAGTGTTAGTATAGTTTGATTGCATAGAAAACAGAGAGCTGGAATAAATGCATCTTTTTCAAGCTCGGACGATCTAACTAGTAGCGTGTGCCAGAATCAGTTGTTGAGTCTCAGCTATTTACTCTTTTTAAACTAATGAACCAGAGGAAGTGACAGAATTCAAGCTTGCTAATGCATGAACACAGGTGAAAGGGCATGTTATGATCAGAATATTATGAGGTGTCAGCTGATCATTCTCTCCTCTCTTCTCCCTTAAATAGATACAAAAGCCTGAAAGTATGTTCCACTAGTTTCAACACTACCTCCTCCTCTGCTGTATCCATACCCTTGAAGATCCAGACCTCTCATATGCTAGGGAAGAAATCCCGATCTTCCAACCTACCAATTTGTGTCCCTTGCACTTCTTTTAAAATTCTGCACTTTCTCTGTAGCTATAACTCAACATTTTGAGCTCCATTTTCTTTTTTGCACTACCTGATCTTCCAACCCACCTGTTTGTGGTCCTTGCACTTCTTTTGTCTGCGCTACCATCACGTGTGGCACACACATAACAAAGTCGTTCACTGTGCATCCGGTGTGCGTGACAATAATAAACAGGTACCACATTGAAAAACGCAAAGTGCTGAAGGAACTCAACATGTTTAAGCAAGAACTGCAGACGCTGGAAAAATCGAAGGTCGACAAAAATGTTGGAGAAACTCAGCGGGTGAGGCAGCAACTGTGGAGCGAAGGAATAGGTGACGTTTCTTCAGTCTGAAGAAGGGTCTCGACCCGAAACGTCACCTATTCCTTCGCTCCATACTAAACTAATACCGTTAGCAACTAACATTTTGCAGATGAGATGTTAATGAGTTGGCTACTGCCTCATGGGTATTGCATCATCGGTACTGCACCACCTATGGCACTATTCCCATAACAGATGCTGCCTCACCCGCTGAGTTTCTCCAGCATTTTTGTCTACGAAGGAACTCAACCGTTCAGGCAGCATTGTGGAGGGAATGGCAGATGGTCCATTGCCTCCAAAGACGCTCCCTGACAGGCAGAGTTTCTCCAGCAATTTGGGTTTTGCTTAAGATTCGCGCGTCTGTAGTTTCTCGTGCCTCCAATACCAGACACATTAGTTAAATTGGCAAAAGCTTGGCAAATGACATTTAATGTGGAGAAGTGTGGGGTCATGCACTTTGGGAAAAGGAGTCAAAAGCAAAGCTATTACCTTAACAAAGATAAACTGAAAGTGAGTGAAATACAGAGGGATCTAGGTGTTCCAGTATATGAATCAGGTTAGCAGGAGGTCAAACAAGTAGTTATAGTCATAGCTTCAAAGCATTTATTGCAAAGTAATTATTGTAAACGAAGGAGCTGATCATGAACTTTAGGAGGGCACATCATCCGAGGACGTACACTCCATTGAGGATAAATGTAGATCCTGTGGATAGGGTGAACTGTTTTAAATATCTGGGAGTTCACATCTCCGAGGATATGACATGGGCATCACACGCCTCAGCACTCGTGAGTAAGGCAAGGCAGCGCCTTTACCACCTCAGGCAATTGAGGAAATTCAGAGTGTCTCCGAGGATCCTCCAGTGCTTCTACGCAGCGGCGGTGGAAAGCATCTTGTCCGGGAACATTACCATCTGGTTTGGGAATTGCTCTGCCAAGGACAAGAAGGCTCTGCAGAGAGTAGTGCGTTCGGCTGAACGCACTATGGGAACTTCACTCGCCCCCCTGCAGGAACTATACAACAGGAGGTGCAACTCCAGAGCAAATAAAATCATGGGAGACCCCTTCCACCCCTGCAACGGACTGTTCCAGCTGCTACGGTCAGGCAAACGCCTCCGTTGCCATGCGGTGAGAACGGAGAGGTTGAGAAGGAGTTTCTTCCCAGAGGCAATTCGGACTGTAAACGCCGATCTCACCAGGGACTAACTCTACTGAACGTTTTTCCTTCCATTATTTATTATGTAAAAGAATATGTGTGTTATGATTGTGTTTATAATTTGTTTGGTTGTTTTGTTGTTTGTCTTTTGCACAAAAGCCCGCGAGCATTGCCACTTTCATTTCACTGCATATCTCGTATGTGTATGTGACAAATAAACTTGACTTGACTTGACTTGACTTGACTTGTTTAAGAAACAGGGACGTAATGTTAAAATTGTACAGTAGCTGAGCTACTGTACTCACTACCCAATTTCCTTATTGACACCCATTCAAGCTAACACTAGATTCTGCTATAAAGACCACCTCTTTCAGAATTCATGTTCAAAAGCGATCGGAGCAGAATTAGGCCATTCAGCCCATCGTCTAACCCATAGCCGATCCATCACTCCCTCCTAACTGCATTCTCCTGCTTTCTCCCCATAACCCCTGACACCCGTAGTAATCAAGAATGAGTCTATCTCTGCCGTAAAAATATCCGTTGGCCGTCTGTGGCGATGAATTCCATAGAGTTACCACCCTCTGACTAAAGAAATTCCTCCTCATCTTCTTCCGAAAGGTACGTCCTTTAATTCTGAGGCTATGGCCTCTGGTCCTAGACTCTCCCACGAGTGGAAGCATCCACTCCATCCTGCACTTATTATTATCTTTATCACTCCACTTAAAATGTTCCCATACGTCCTTGCAAATTACTATCCAAACTCCATTTCAATCATATTTTTGTATCCAAACTTCATGCCCATTTTCCCACGGTTTAAATCCCTTTCCAATAAGGTCCTGTCTTTTGCTAATTCTGCTGTCTTTTTCTAGAATTTGAGTGTGAGTTTTTTCGCAATTATTACGCCGTAGACAAGGAAGCGTCTTTGAAATATCGTTAACAGGCCTCTGACGTTCCTAAAGTTATTTGTTTTGTATGTGATTCCAGTTTAATTTTAAGTATTTTAGAGAAGATATTGAGTATTCTCATCCAGAAGTATTGTATCTTTATACAGGATGCAAAGGAATGGGTTAACATAGAAACATAGAAATTAGGTGCAGGAGTAGGCCATTCGGCCCTTCGAGCCTGCACCGCCATTCAATATGATCATGGCTGATCATCCAACTCAGTATCCCGTACCTGCCTTCTCTCCATACCCCCTGATCCCCTTAGCCACAAGGGCCACATCTAACTCCCTCTTAAATATAGCTAATGAACTGGCCTCAACTACCCTCTGTGGCAGAGAATTAAAGAGATTCACCACTCTCTGTGTGAAAAAAGTTCTTCTCATCTCGGTTTTAAAGGGTTTCCCCCTTATCCTTAAGCTGTGACCCCTTGTCCTGGACTTCCCTAACATCGGGAACAATCTTCCTGCATCTAGCCTGTCCAACCCCTTAAGAATTTTGTAAGTTTCTATAAGATCCCCTCTCAATCTCCTAAATTCTATAAACCAAGTGTATCCAGTCTTTCTTCATAAGACAGTCCTGACATCCCAGGAATCAGTCTAGTTAAGGTCGCTTCTTGGAGGTGGCATTTATCACAGATAGGGGAGACAGTTGGGAAGATCTTATTCAATTTAGTCTTTGAATAGTATAGCCTATGCAGTATTTTGAATTGTATCAGGGAGTGCCTGACATTGAGAGAGCAGTAATGTATGTATCGTAGGCTTTCCTCCCATATATCTTTTGAAACTATCTGCAATTTTCTTGCAGTCCTGCTCTTGCGCAAACCTGTTCCCAAACCTAGCCTCAGATGCAACCCAACAGTATGGTGCATCTGGAGAGGGTTGTAAGAGTCACTGGAGACATGCCGAATGTCCTCATTCTCCTCAGGAAGTAGAGGCATTGGTGAGCCTTCTTGGCTGTCGCATCAATGTGGTTGGCCCATGACAGATCATTGGTAATATTAATATGATGTAATATTACCTCATCTATTGTATCCACTGCTCTAGGTGTCAGCTGCTCTACATCAGTGAGACCAAACGCAGGCTTGGCGATCGGCTCTCCCAACACCTCCGCTCAGTTCGCAATAACCAACCTGATCTCCCGGTGGCTCAGCACTTCAACTCCCCCTCCCATTCCGAATCCGACCTTTCTGTCCTGGGCCTCCTCCATGGCCAGAGTGAGACCCACCGTAAATTGAAGGAGCAGCACCTCATATTCCGCTTGGGTAGTTTACACCCCAGTAGTATGATCGTTGGCTTCTCCAATTTCAGGTAGTCCTTGCTTGTTCCCTCCTTCCCCTCCCCTTCCCAGCTCTCCCACAGCCCACTGTCTCCGCCTGTTCCTTTCCTCTTCCCGCCCCCACGTCAGTCTGAAGAAGGGACTCGGTCCGAAACGTCACCTATTCCTTCGCTCCATAGATGCTGCCTCACCCGCTGAGTTTCTCTAGCTTTTCGTCTACCGTTGGTAATATTAACATGTGATGGTTGAGACTACAGTTTTTTAACACTCACACGACCCTATATGACATGATACGTATGAAACAGTGAGTAAGAATGAAAAGTTACAATTTGTATTGGAATAAGAAATACTTGATATGAATCATTTCTTTGTTGGTCCCACTTCAATAAAAGACCAATGAATCAAGAGGCAACGACTGGAAGATTAGTTTTTGCTATCTACGAGAGCGTACGCTACATCTCTTCTACATCCCCAAGTAGTAATGGTTATCAAAGTTGGACATTGGAAAATTGCCGTGACACCAAGGGAAAAATGTACAAACTCGGTGCAGACAAGCAACTGTAGTTAGGGTCAAAACCGTGC
Organism: Leucoraja erinaceus; assembly: GCF_028641065.1. Lineage (NCBI taxonomy): Eukaryota > Metazoa > Chordata > Chondrichthyes > Rajiformes > Rajidae > Leucoraja > Leucoraja erinaceus. Next base: position 3,684,826 of record NC_073381.1, on the reverse strand, counting down.
CTCTGGTGCTGGAAGGCAGTAGCTGTACTACTACGCCACCATGCCGCCCGTCTCAATAACTACCTCCTTCATCTTGCTGACATTGAGGGAGAGGGGGAAGTTATTGTCCTGACCAAAGATCCTATAGCGAGCAAGATAGACCACTCGACGAAAAAGACGTAGTACGGTCATGGGCAGATTCATGGGTAATTTTTGGCCCCATTTCCGTCACCGGCTTCCGTATCTGCACCAAAGATCCCATCACAGCGGAGCAAAGATACTAGTGCGGAGACGGAAGCCGGTTACGGAAACATCCTCGTAAAAATAAAAGTTATTTGGTAAAAATCCTAATTTTCAGAATTATAATTTATAAAAACAAACTGTTCCCCCGCAACGTTGATTACACTGCGAGTCGGGTCGGGTCGGGTTACTGAAATGGATGAAAAAAAGGCCCACGTTCCGCTCCGTTGTGTATTACACGTCAGCCCATTGCATTTAGCAGGAGTGGTCTATCTTGCTTCGCTATAGGATCTTTGGTCCTGACAACATGTCACTGTATGGTCGCGAGTCGTAATGTCTTTCTGGTCGCCGCTGAATTTTCAACGGGTGCAGGCAGTCGCCTGTAAAGGTTGTGTAAGTGGGACAGGCCCTTTAAAGATAGTCTATTTTTGTCTTCAAAATGTCAATTGATTCCCCATTTTTGGAGAAAAAATTCCAACTTTCCAGCACAGTTAAAAAGTGCTTTCTAATCTCACTCTTGTTGTCCTGAATGTTCCCACCACAATGTGAACGCAAGGAAGTGCAGACGTTAGTTTATCAAAAAAAGACACAAAGTGCTGGAGTCAGGCGACATCAGTTTGGGGCCCTTTTTGGGACCAGCCAGAATGTTCCGTATCCACCCCACTTGCCTTCAGCTTTGGCAGCTGCCATCAACCACAGTGGTGCAGTGGTAGAGTTGCTGTCTTACAGCGCAGAAACACCAGTTCGATCCTGACTGTGGATGCTGTCTGTACAGAGCTTGTACGTTCTCCCTGTGACAGCGTGAGTTTTCTCCGGGTGCACTGGTTTAGACAATAGGTGCAGGAGTAGGCCATTCGGCCCTGCGAGCCAGCACCGCCATTCAAAGTGGTCCTGGCTGATCGTTCCAAATCAGTACCCCGTTCCTGCCTTCTCCCCATATCTCCTAACTCCGCTAACTTTAAGAGCCCTATCTAGCTCTCTCTTGAAAGTATCCAGCGAACCGGCCTCCACCTGAGGCAGGGAATTCCACAGACTCACAACTCTCTGTGTGAAAAGGTGTTTCCTCATCTCCGTTCTAAATGGCTTACCCCTTATTCTTGAACTGTGGCCCCTGGTTCTGGACTCCCCCAACATCGGGAACATGTTTCCTGCCTCTAGTGTGTCCAAACCATTAATAATCTTATCTGTTTCAATAAGATCCACTCTCATCCATCTAAACTCCAGAGTGTATAAGCCCAGCCGCTCCAATCTTTCAGCATATGACAGTCCCGCCATCCCGTGAATTAACCTGGTGAACCTACGCTGCACTCCCTCAATAGCAATACTTCCTCAAATTAGGGGACCAAAACTGCACACAATACTCCAGGTGTGGTCTCACTAGGGCTCTGTACAACTGCAGAAGGACCTCTTTGCTCCTGGTTTCTTCCCACACACCAAAGACGTACAGGTTTGTAGGTTAACTGGCTTTGGTAACAATTGTAAATTGTCCCGAATATGTAGGATAGTGCAAGTGTGCGTTGATCGCTGGGCGGGTCCGTTCTCGGTAGGCCGAAGGGCCTGTCTCCACGCTTTTTCTCGAAACTAAACAATAACGATACATTTAAGGTTTAGCAGCATAGATGCCTTTTTAATTCCATTTATTTCCAGGTTATCTTTGTGAGGAAGTTTTTTATTTGAACATGTTTGAGACACTGTGCAGAGTTACCAATTAATAAGTAGAAAGCGGAGTAAATTTAGTGGCTATTATACCTCTCATGTTGAAGGACATTTGTTGCCGGAGAGTCTCCATTTGAAAAATAGTGACGATCACAGATGCATCCGACAAATTTGTTCTGAATTTAAACATCGATGTGGCTTTGCAGAAGCTCGAACTCTGTCATTAAATAAAATATTTTCCATTTTATTCAAAGGCAAACGAACTTCACCACGCTTGGCTCCGTGCCATTAGCTCCAAGATTTGCCAATCGCCAAGTGCTCAAGTAATTCCCTCGTTCAAACAGACAGATAATTCTCGGTAAGAAGGGAAAACACGGAAGGACAGAAGACTCAGACGATGGAACGGAACACAGGGGAAAAATAGGTAAAATCCCTACACGGTAGTTACACGGTTGAATGCAGTTCAATTTGCTTATTGGCTTTCCAGCCAGAGACGCCGTCACCACAGTGTATTTTTAAGTTATAACTTTGGTCTAAGAACAAACCTATCATGAAGTTTTTATTAATAAACTCCTTTAAGACAAAGAATTTAGAGCAGGTACTTTCGCAACGTTTGATGTGAGTACTATTGTAACAATAGACAATAGGTGCAGGAGTAGGCCATTCGGCCCTTCAAACCAGCACCACCATTCAATGTGATCATGGCTGATCATCCACAATCAGTACCCCGTTCCTGCCTTCTCCCCATATCCCCTGATTCCGCTATCTTTAAGAGTCCTATCCAGCTCTCTCTTGAAAGCACCCTGAGAACCGGCCTCCACTGCACTCTGAGGCAAAACTGCACACAATACTCCAGGTGTGGTCACAGCGCCCTGTACAACTGCAGAAAGACTTATTTGCTCCTATACTCAACTTCTCTTGTTATGTAGGCCAACATGCCATTCGCTTTTTTCATTGCCTGCTGTATTCTGTATTTTGCATGCTTATTTTCATTGACTGATGTACAAGGACCCCCAGATCCCGTTGTACTTCCCCTTTTCCCAACTTGAGACCATTTAGATAATAATCTTCTTTCCTGCTTTTGCTACCAAAGTGGATAACCTCACATGTATCCACATTAAACTGCATCTGCCATGCATCTGCCCACTCACCCTGCCTGCCCAAGTCACCCTGCATTCTCATAGTATCCTCCTCACAGTTCACACTGCCTCCCAGCTTTGTGTCATCTTCAAATTTGCTAATGTTACTTTGAATCCCTTCATCTAAATCATTAATATATATTGTAAATAGCTGCGGTCCCAGCACCGAGCCTTGTGGTACCCCACTAGTCACTGCCTGCCATTCTGAAAGGGACCCGTTAATCCCTATTCTTTGTTTCCTGTCTGCCAATTAATTTTCTATCCATGTCAGCACCCTACGCCCAATACCATGTGCCCTAATTTAGCATTTGGCCTATATCCCTCTGAACCTGTCCTATCCATGTACCTGTCTAATTTCTTAAACGTTGAGGTAAGCAGATCAGTATGGTTGAGAGGGACAGGGAGCAAATACGGGCAAAAGGGATGAGCTTTGATCAGGCATCTTGGTCGACATGGACAGGTTGGGCTGAAGGGCCTGTTTCCATGCTGTATGACATTGGTTTAAACATAGGTTTAAGGTGATAGGGGCAAGATATAATACCATGCGAAGGGGTAATTGTTTCACTCAAAAGGGTGGCGGGTATATGGAACCTGCTGTCAGAGGAGGTAGTTGAGGCAGGGACTATAACATTTAAAAGACACTTGGACAGGAACATGAATTTGAAAGGTTTAGAATGATTATGGTTCAAATGTAGGCAACAGGGGCAAGCTTAGGTGGTGCATCTTGGTTAGCATGGACGAGTTGGGCTGAAGGGCCTGTTTCCCTGCAGTATTACTCTGTGACTACATGGATAGGAATAGTTTGGAGGGATATGTGCCAAATGGGACAAGCCCGGGTCAGCCAGTATGAATTGTGTGTCAGTCAGTGGCTACAACTCTACCACTCTCATTTGTTTTCAAATAAAGAACATCAATTTGTATGGAAATACATAATAGTCGATTGTCCATTAAATTGGAAGCAAAATGTTTGCCTACAATGCCACAAAAATGCATTTGCAATGCAAACATTCATTGTCCCTGTGCTGAATGTTCTATCGTAAACTTGCTCAATACCACAAAATACCACACTGTTTGCATGTTGGTACTAAATGCAACTTAGCAGCAAGGCAAAGCTGCAATGCTTTTAGCTTCACTAAATTGTCGCACAAAAGGATTATATGTTTCCCTTTCAGAGTTTCAGCCCAACTCGTCCATGCTAACCAAAATTGCAAACTTCACAAACTACAAGTGGGAAAAAATGCATTTTCGGTAGAATTACAAGTATCAGTGTAGTTGGCTAAATGAGAAAAGACAACCGTAATCTTATATTGTGACTCAACTAAATAAAATTGAACAATCATTGTTGCAAATCAGTTCCGTGTTTAGTTTAGTTTTGTTTAGTTACAGTGTGGGAAACAGGCCCTTCGCCCCACTGGGTCCGCTCCGATCAACAATCTCCGCATATTAACACCATCCCACACACACTTACAAACATAGAAAATAGGTGCAGGAGGAGGCCATTCGGCCCTTCGAGCCTGCACCGCCATTCAATATGATCATGGTTGATCATCCAACTCAACATCCTGTACCTGCCTTCTCTCCATACCCCCTGATCCCTTTAGCCACAAGGGCCACATCTAACTCCCTCTTAAATATGGCCAATGAACTGGCCTCAACTCCCTTCTGTGGCAGAGAATTCCAGAGATTCAGCACTCTCTGTGTGAAAAATGTTTTTTTCATCTCGGTCCTAAAAGACTTCCCCCTTATCCTTAAACTGTGACCCCTTGTTCTGGACTTCCCCAACATCGGGAACAATCTTACTGCATCTAGCCTGGCCAACCCCTTAAGAATTTTGTAAGTTTCTATAAGATCCCCCCTCAATCTACTAAATTCTAGCGAGTACAAGCCGAGTCTATCCAGTCTTTCTTCATATGAAAGTCTTGACATCCCAGGAATCAGTCTGGTGAACCTTCTCTGTGCTCCCTCTTTGGCAAGAATGTCTTAGCCTTAAACTTGCGACAATTTTTACATTTACCAAGCCAATATACCGACATAGTTTAACGTCTTTGGAGTGGAGGTAACAAGTCTTTATTGCTTGTTACCGACAGCTTTCAGAGTGTGACGCTTACCCCTCCATTTTCCAGAGAATGGCCTCAAACCATAGAACTTGCAACAAGGACTCATCATGTACCATCTGGAGAGGGTCCAGAGGAGGTTTACAAGAATGATTCCAGGAAGAAGCACTTTACCAGGAATCGTAAAGTGCTTCTTATACGATTTCAGTGTCATTCACCCTTGAGTCTTTATCACAAAATTTCATTCACCCTCGACTAAATTTTCTTGTTTTTTGGTCATTTTTGTCTTATTCTCTCGTGGATCATTTTATATGTAATTTATTTTGTCACACGAGCTAAAAACATAAATTAACTCATTCACCCCAAAATAATTTCACTCACCCCTGGGTGCACAATTCACCAGTTTAAGAAGCACTGGGTTAGCATATGGTGAGCGTTTGATAGCACTGGGCCTGTACTCGCTGGAGTTTAGAAGGTTGAGGGGGGACTTCATTGAAACTTACAGGATAATGAAAGGCATAGATAGAGTGGATGTGGAAAGGATGTTTCCACTGGTAGGAGAGTCTAGGACCAGAGGTCATAGCCTCAGAATTAAAGGGCGCTCTTTTAAAAAGGGGGTGTAAAAGGAACCTCTTTAGTCAGAGAGCAATTAATCTGTGGAACTCATTGCCACAGAGGGCTGTGGAGGCCAAGTCAGAGGATAATTTCTAAGGCAGAGAACGACAAATTCTTGATTAGAATGGGTGTCAAGGGTTATGGGGAGAAGGCGGGAGAATAGAATTAGGAGGCAGAGATCAGCCATGATTGAATGATCAGCCAGAGATCACCGAATGGCCTAAGTCTATAACATGTGAACTTTTCAAGGATTAGCAGACGACCTGGTACTTAGTGGACTTGGTAGATCTACCGTGGACTATCTACATTCAAATGATAGCCAAGAAGGCACACCCAAGCTTCCACTTTGTCAGGAGGCTGAGGAGATTTGGCATATCTCCAATGACTCTACAAATTTTACAATAGTATTTTACGAAGGGGGAACCTGGCAGGGGGACGTCCAGAAGGAAGGTGGGGGGTGACCGAGGAGGGGTCAGGGACCGCCAGGAACAAAGGGGGGGGGAAAGGACATAGGCCAGTGCAAGACTGGTTCTCTCACTTAAGAGCTTATCTCTCAGTGAAACTAGTGCGAAAGCAAGAAATTGTGGATTTCTTCAACAAGGAACTGCAGATGCTGGTTTACAAAAATGGACACAAAGTGCTGGAGTAGCTTGCAGGTCAGACAGCATCTCCGGGGAACATGGACTGGTGCATTTAGGGTCTGATGAAGGGTCCCTGTACATGTTTTCCTGAGATGCCGAAATGTGGAAACAAGGAACTGCAGATGCTGGTTTACAAAAAAGGACGTTTAGTGCTGGAGTAACTCAGCGGGTCAGGCAGAAATCGCGATACCTAGAAATCCAAAATAACAAATGGAGAACGTTGGAAACATTCAGATCAGGCAGGGTCTATGGACACAAAGAAACAGATTGATATTTAAGGGTGGTGATTTATTTCATATTTAGGAACTGTCAGGACATCAAACTACGTTTAGGTCAAGAGTCAAGAGTGTTTAATTGTCATATGTATCGAAACTGAACAAAGACGTTCTTACTTGCAACAGCATAACAGGTTTGTAAACACAATACAGATCTACAAATCTACCACTGATTTACCAGCAACTGATGGTCTGGCACCTCCTTTAATCCGGACAAAATTACGAGAGCATTACGTGTGGCGCACACGTGTGACGTTGTGAAAGGTGACGTTGCTTAATTCTTTGTTAAATCTTTATTTAAGTCCGTGGTGCTTTAGAGATACAAGAGGGATATAATTAACACAAAGTGCAGGAGTAACTCAGCGTATTAGGCAGCATCCCTGGAGAAAAAAAAGATGGGTGACGTTTCGGCTCGGAATCCTTCTTCAGACGGGATCCAAAGAAGGGATCTGACCCGAAACGTCACCTATCCATGTTCTCCAGAGATGCTGCCTGACCCGCTGAGTTACTCCAGCACTCTGTGAAACGTCACCTATCCATGTTCTCCACAGGTGCTGCCTGACCCGCTGAGTTACTCCAGCACTCTGTGAAACGTCGCCTATCCATGTTCTCCACAGATGCTGCCTGACCCGCTGAGTTACTCCAGCACTCTGTGAAACGTCGCCTATCCATGTTCTCCACAGATGCTGCCTGACCCGCTGAGTTACTCCAGCACTCTGTGAAACGTCGCCTATCCATGTTCTCCACAGATGCTGCCTGACCCGCTGAGTTACTCCAGCACTCTGTGAAACGTCACCTATCCATGTTCTCCACAGATGCTGCCTGACCCGCTGAGTTACTCCAGCACTCTGTGAAACGACACCTATCCATGTTCTCCACAGATGCTGCCTGACCTGCTGAGTTACTCCAGCACTCTGTGAAACGTCACCTATCCATGTTCTCCACAGATGCCGTCTGACCCGCTGAGTTACTCCAGCACTCTGTGAAACGTCGCCTATCCATGTTCTCTACAGATGCTGCCTGACCCGCTGAGTTACTCCAGCACTCTGTGTCCTTCTGTTGAGGAAAGTTCCCAAGCAGAAAACTGTAGCTGAAACAATGACTTGCATGTTTTGTATTATGTTCACATTTGGCAATGTGTTACATCAATGCACTATTCGTTTATTGTGCAGAATCCCTCTGGGAAAGAGGAGTGGAACTGCCAAGATCGAGGAGAAAGTAAATCATATTGTGAGCTGCAGACTACAGTTCCAAATGCCTCAGGAGGTAATCAACATCAAAGAATAATCAAAGGAACATCAATATTTTTTTAATCCACATAATTTTACCTCAGTTACATTATGATAGTCACTGCCCAAATGTACTTGGTAGACAGCGCGTCACATTGGCGCCAAGGTAGAGTTGCTGCCTTACAGCGCCAGAGTCCCAGGTTCAATAGACAATAGGTGCAGGAGTAGGCCATTTGGCCCATCCAGCCAGCAGCGCCATTCAATGTGATCATGGCTGATCATCCCCAATCAGTACCCCGTTCCTGCCTTCTCCCCATATCCCCTGACTCCGCTATTTTTAAGAGCCCTATCTAGCTCTCTCTTGAAAGCATCCAGAGAACCGGTCTCCACTGCCCTCTGAGGCAGAGAATTCCACAGACTCACCACTCTCTGTGAGAAAAAGTGTTTCCTCGTTTCCGCTCTAAATGGCTTACTCCTTATTCTTAAACTGTGGTCCCTGGTTCTGGACTCCCCCAACGTCGGGAACATGTTTCCTGCCTCTAGCGTGTCCAAACCCTTAATAATCTTATACGTTTCAATAAGATCCACTCTCATCCTTCTAAATTCCAGAGTGTACAAGCCCAGCCGCTCCATTCTATCAGCATATGACAGTCCCGCCATCCCGGGAATTAACCTTGTCAACCTACGCAGCACTCCCTCAATAGCAAGAATATCCTTCCTCAAATTAGGGGACCAAAACTGCACACAATACTCCAGGTGTGGTCTCACTAGAGTTCTGTACACCTGCAGAAGGACCTCTTTGCTCCTATATTCGATTCCTCTTGTTATAAAGGCCAACATGCCATTCGCTTTCTTCACTGCCTGCTGTACCTGCATGCTTACTTTCATAGACTGATGTCCGGTTCAATCCTGACCTCTGGTACTGTCTGTGTGGAATTTGTGCGTTCTCTCTGTGACCTGCGTGGGTTTTCTCTGGGTGCTCCGGTTTCCTCCCACACTCCAAAGACGTGCAGGTTTGTAGGTCAATTGGCTTTGGTATGAATGTAAATTGTTCCAAGTGTGTGTAGGATAGTGTTAGTGTGGGGAGATCGCTGGTCGGCACGGACTCGGTGGGTTGGAGAGCCTGTTTCCACGCTGTATCTCTAAGCTAATCTAAAAATTAAACTGCTACAGTCTAATTACATTTCAGTAATATAAATAGGTAAATAAAAACAAGTTTAAGCAACAGACCATTCATTCAAATTGTAATATTGAGTTAAAATATGTTTGACTTCTGCATGCAAGTCTTTTAAATGGTTCACACAGTAATATTCCAGCCAGAAAATTAAATACTGAAAAGACAATTTAAAAGTGAGTACAGTTTTATTCTTATTACAAACAACTTTATACCTCATAAAGGCAGTTGTTTGTGGTGACTGTAGTAAACAGTCACCAAAGCCCATCCCTGATGTGAAACACATTGATTTCATTAATGGCAGAATGTAGACAGTTGTAGTACACAATGTGTTCCCATGCGGAGACCTGTACATCGGAAAGACGAAGTATAGACTCGGCCAGCATTTCGTTCAGCCCGCCAATGCCTGTTGGATCTCCCGGTTGCTGACCACTCTAACTCCCTTTCCCATTCCATGCCTGACCTTTCCGTTCTGGGCCCCATCCAATGCCAGAGTGAAGCCACATGCAAACTGGAGGAACATCACGTCTCTGCCAGGGTAATGTATAAACATTTAATTCTCCAATATTAGTTAACTATAGACCCGGGGTCAGATCGCCCGGCGCGGGGGAGCTGAGATTTCCGCCCCGATGCAGGAGCCTGACTGCCCCGACGTGAGGGCCAAATGGGAGCCAAGATCGTCCCGTCAACGGAGGGCTCAAGGCCCCCGACCGCGGGAGAACAAAGAAGGGAAGAGATTGAACTTTTTTTCGCCTTCCATCACAGTGAGGAATGTGGAGGAGTCACTGTGGTGGATTTTTATGTTAAAATGTATTTTGTGTGCTCTTGCTTTTTATTAGTGCAACTGTATGGTAAATGAAATTCCTCGTATATGTTGCAAAACATACTTGCCGAATAAAGTATGATTATGATCATGGAACCTTTCGCCACGCCTGTCTTTCCATATCTGGCCTCCACCCCTGTGCCCCACCTGGAGTCACACCTATTTCTCCCCTCCCCCATCCACCTACATTCCTTGCTCTAGCTCCACAAATCGCAACTCTTCGATCCTTTTGTCTCACACCTTGTCTCTTTTCATCTCTGGCCTTTGTTTAACCATCTGCCTCCTCATCTGTATTCACCTATTGCCTGCCAGGCTTTGTCCTGCCCCTCCTCTCTTCCAGCTTTCTCCCTGCACCCTCTCCCCCTTACAATCAGTCTGAAGCAAAGATCCTATAGCGAGCAAGATAGATCACTCGACGAAAAAGACGTAGTACGGTCATGGGCAGATTCACGGGTAATTATCGGCCCCATTTCCGTCACCGGCTTCCGTCTCCGCACCAAAGATCCCGTAGCGGAGCAAAGATACTAGTGCGGAGACGGAAGCCGGTTACGGAAACATCCTCGTAAAAATAAAAAGTTATTTGGTAAAAATCTTCTCCTCATTTTCAGAATTTTAATTTATTAACACAAACTGTTCCCCCGCAACGTTGATTACACTGCGAGTCGGGTCGGGTTCTCAGAAATAGATGAAAAAAAGGCTCACGTTCCGCTCCGTTGCGTACTACACGTCATCCCATTGCATTTAGCATGAGTGGTCTATCTTGCTCCGCTATAGGATCTTTGGTCTGAAGAAGGGCCCCAACATGAAACGTCACCTATCTATGTTTAAGAAGGAACTGCAGATGATGGAAAATCGAAGGTAGACAAAAGTGCTGGAGAAACTCAGCGGGTGCAGCAGCATCTGTTGAGCGAAGGAAATAGGCAACGTTTCGGGCCGAAACCCTTCTTCAGACTGATCTCTTGTTGTGCAGAGATTAGTTTAGTTTAGAGATACAGAGCGAAAACAGGCTCTTCGGCCCACCGGGTCCGCGCCGACCAGCGATCCCCGCACATTAACACTATCCTACACCCACTAGGAACAATTTTTACGTTTACCAAGCCAATTAACCCACAAACCTGTACGTATTTGGAGTATGGGAGGAAACCGAACATCTCAGAGAAAACCCATGCAGGTCACGGGGAGAACGTACAAACTCTGTACAGACAGCACCCGTAGTCGGGATGGAACCCGGGTCTCCGGCGCTGCATTCCGTGTAAGGCAGCAACTCTACCGCTGCGCCACCATGACCACCTTGACCGTAGATTGACCCGCTGAGTTACGCCTAGGTTTTGTGTCTTGTGTTACACAATGCCCTTGTTGATATTATCAAAGAGCTGCTGGAATCTTGGGCAAAAATCAAGCTGCTGGAGGAACTCAGTGAGTCAGGCAGCATCTGTGGAGGGAAAGGACAGATGACGTTTCGTGTTGGGACCGTTTTTTAGACTGAAGAAGTGGCCCAACATGTAATGTCATCTCTCCATTCCCTCCACAGAAGCTGCCCGACCCACCGTGTTCCACCAGCACCAGTGCTTTGCCATAGTTGATACAACTTGTACAAATTACAGCTTTAAAAGCGGCTGCAATTAATAAGGAAGTATTGGCATTGTTTTAATATTGTCAGGTGTTTTGAGATACAGTGAAAAGCTTAGTTTCGATGCAATCCAGTCAAATCAAACTGTACATTTGTACAAGCGTATCAACCAGGGCAAAAACACATGGTGCTGGAGGAACTCAGTGGGTCAGGCAGCATCTGTGGAGGGAATGGTCAGATGATGTTTTGAGCTGGGCCTCCTCTTCAGTCTAAAGAAAGGTTCCGATGCAAAATATCAGCTGCCCATGACTACAATCAAGCCATATACAAGTATGTGCAGGAAGGAACTGCAGATGCTGCTTTACACTGAAGATAGACACAAAATGCTGGAGCAACTCAGCGGGACAGGCAGCATCTCTGGAGAGATGGAATGGGTGACGTTTCAGGCCGAGACCCTTCTTCAGACCTGTCTAAAGTGTCTGAGGAAGGGTCTTGACCTGAAACGTCACACGTGCTGCCTGTCACACAGAGTTACTCCAGCGTTTATTGGGATGGCAGGAAAATGGGGTTGAGAGGAAAAGATCAGCCATGATTGAAAGGCGGAGTAGTCTTGATGGGGAAAATTGGCCTAACTCTGCTGCTCGAACTTCTGAATTTACAAGGCGTCTTCGGGATAAAGTAGATGGCCCTAGAGCCTGGATCAGTGCTTGGAACTATGACGTTGTGGCCATTATGGATTTTTGACTGCAAGAGAGAGGGAACTGGCAGCATGTTCCAGGATTTTGATATTTCAGCCCTAATAGAGAGGTGGGCAAAAGAGGTGAAGCTGCATTACTAATCGGGGAGAATGTCACAGTGGCACGGTGTACATCAGAGAGAATGTGCTGGAGCTCAGAAATACGAAAGATGCATTCATTATAATAGGATTATACTACAGACCTCCCTTTTGCCACAGGGAAATGAGGAACAAATACGTTGACAGATTACAGGAAGCTGTAAAAGCAACAGTGGTATAGTTGTGGTGGAATTAACTTCCTCAATGTCTGGGACTTGACCATTGCAGAAGTCTTAGACGGGGCAAATTTGGTTAGTATATCCAAGAGGATTTCTGGAAACATTATGTGAGTAATGACAGCTCAATGGCATAGCAGTGGAGTTGCTGCCTCACAGCGCTAGAGACCCGGGTTCGATCCTGACTACGGGTACTGTCTGTACAGAGTTTGCACGTTCTCCCCGTGACCACGTGGGTTTTCTCCGGGTGCTATGATTTCCTCCCACACTCCAAAGACGTACAAGTTTGTAGGTTAATTAGCTTCTGAAAATTGTCCCCTTGTGTTACTGGTGCTATGGGGTGATCGCTGGTCGGCGCAGACTCCGTGGGCCGAAGGGCCTGTTTCCACACTGTATCTCTAAATTCTAACGTTTAGTCCAACAGATCGCGAATAAAGGTAGTCCAGGCGGATGGCAGCTCAGTGCCGCTCTCTAGGTGTAGGATGCTTCAGTTGCCTGATAACAGCTGGGAAGAAACTGTCCCCTGAATCTGGACACTCTTCCGTGCGTCTTGCCTATTGCGAGAGGGGGAGAAGAGGGAGTGATCGGGGTGAGACCCGTCCTTGATTACGCTGCTGGCCTTGCCGAAGTGGCGTGAGGTATAAATGGAGTCAATCAAAGGGATTGACGTCTGAAGAAGGGTTTCGGCCCGAAACGTTGCCTATTTCCTTCGCTCCATAGATGCTGCTGCACCCGCTGAGTTTATCCAGCTTTTTTGTGTACCGTCAATCAAAGGGAGTCTGGTTTGTGTTGGGGTTGGAAGTTCCCCGTTTCACACCACGATGTTCGCTGCCTCATTATTAGCAGGTGCCTTTTATATGAAATATGTTTCCTCATTAAAGCACACACATATATATTTTCACTTTTATTAATCGACGAACAAGAATGCAAAGGTTGAAAAACTGATGGCAAAATTAGTATGTTTAGGAAAGAACTGCAGATGCTGGAAAAATCGAAGGTAGAGAAAAAAGCTGGAGAAACTCAGTGGGTGAGGCGGCATCTATGGAGTGAAGGAATAGGTGACGTTTTGGGTCGAGACCCTTCTTCAGACTGATGTGGGGGCAGGGGGGGGGGGGGGGCGGGAAGAAGAAAGAAAGAGGCGGAGATAGTAGGCTGTGGGTGAGCTGGGAAGAGGAGGGGAAGGAGGGAGAAAGCAAGGACTACCTGAAATTGGAGAAGCCAATGTTCATACCGCTGGGGTGTAAACTACCCCAGCGAAATATGAGGTGCTGCTCCTCCAATTTACAGTGGTGCTCACTCTGGCCATGGGGGAGGCCCAGGACAGAAAGGTCAGATTCGGAATGGGAGTCAATCAAAGGGAGCCTGGGAGTTGAAGTGCTGAGCCACCAGGAGATCAGGTTGGTAATGCGAACTGAGCGGAGGTGTTGGGCGAAGCGATCGCCAAGCCTTCGCTTTGGTCTCACCGATGTAGAGCAGTTGACACCTAGAACAGGTGTTAAAACTTTTTCATTAACCTTATTTTTTTTTTCAGTCTCCAAAGCACATCCTCAAGTGTTCCGAGTCTTAATGCCTGTACTTTCGTGCTAAATGCTTAGATCACCATGGGCAAGGTGAACATACAGATCATACCTCAACCAGAGACGTATTCAAAGCTGTAATTACTGTTCCATAATAACACAATATGCAAATGAGAAACTGTCACAGTTTTGTAATTACAAACCACTCTTTAAAACTTTACAGAAATGTGCAATAGAATCTGCATAAGCCAACTGTCTCTTTAATATCAGCATACGTCAAAGTTGTCGTTGTATCTGGCAAATCCTCGTTTCGGTAGGAGCTGAATTACTCAACATTTTTTTTAATGTTACGTTCATTAGTCCAGCGTTCCAAAATGCAAATTTGCCCGACAGCTGAAGGTACGCATCTTAAATAAAACTGAACACCAACGGGACTGGAATAGTAAAAACTAGCCTTGCACTTCAGTGCAATTAGAATATTTAACTTTTTCAAAAACACAGAAAAGAATCAGAATTAAATGTACCAGTCATGTGTAACATCCTATGAAATGCCAACGCACTCAAAGCCAGTTAAAAAGATGATTCTTACTCCTTGCATTGTACCACAGTATTTATGAGGTTTTATAAGAATTCTAGAGTGCATATTCCCATCACATTTCCAGCACTAGACCAGGGGGAATTAAAAAAAAAAATCACACCTGAAATTTGTTTTAACTTGGAAATTTTCACGGTTTCACAGACATATATGCAAATTGTGAGTCTTACTATTATTTTAGTTTAGTTTAGAGATACAGCAATGGAAGGAACTACAGCCCTTCAGCCCAATTCACACTTACCAGCGGTCCCCGTAAACTAGCACTATCCCGCACACTACAGGCAATTTACAATTTTTACCGAGGCCAATTAACCTACAGACCTGTACGTCTTTGGAGTGTGGGAGGAACCTGGAGCACCCAGAGAAAACCCACGTGGTCACAGGGAGAACATTGAAACATCCTACAGACAGCAGCGACATCTGCAGTTACTTTCTACAAATGGGCGGCATGGTGGCGCAGCGGTAGAGTCGCTGCCTTACAGCGCTTGCAGCGCCAGACACGCGACGACGGGTGCTGTCTGTACGGAGTTTGTACGTTCTCCCCACGTCCTGCTTGGGTTTTCTCCGAGATCTTCGGTTTCCTCCCACACTCCGAACACATACAGGTATGTAGGTAAATTGGCTGGGTAAGTGTAAAATTTGTCCCTAGCTTGTGCAGAATAATGTTAATGTGCGGGGATCGCTGGTCAGCGCAGACCCCGGTGGGCCGAAGGGTCTGTTTCCGCGCTGTATCTCTAAACTAAACTAAATGATTTAAAAAATAATCAATGGCCTTTAGGAAATAGCCAACCTCAAAACTAAATTCAGCGTGCAGAATTTGGAATTTAGAATTTAAGAATAAGGGGTATGACATTTAGAACGGAGACGAGGAAACACTTTTTTTCTCACAGAGTTGTGAGTCTGTGGTATTCTCTGCCTCAGAGGGCAGGGGAGGCATGTTCTCTGGATGCTTTCAAGAGAGAGCTGGATAGGACTCGTAAAGATAGCGGAATCAGGGGAAATGGGGAGAAGGCCGGAACGGGGTACTGATTGGGGATGATCAGCCACGATCACATTGAATGGCAGTGCTGGCTCGAAGGGCCGAATGGCCTCCTCCTGCAACTATTGTCTATTGTGCAGCCCAACACGGCTCACATGAAAATACATCAGGTCGGGAACCTTCTTCTTATTCAGGAATTGGAAGAAGGGTCCCGGCTCAAAACATCACCTATCCATGTTCTCTCGAGATGCTGAAGAAGGGTTTCGACCCGAAACGTCACCTATCCCCAACGACCCGCTGAGCTACTCCAGCATTTTGTGCCTATCTTCGGTGTAAACCAGCATCTAGTTCCTTCCCACAGATTTTGTCTGCTGCCTGAGAGTTACTCTAGCGCTTTGTGTTCAATGATATTACCATTGCCAAGCCATTCATTCATAATATTCTGAGAGGCTGCCACTGACAAGAAATTAACCGTGTTGAGTGACTGAATAGGTATTCATTGTCTGGGTATTCTGTTGAGAGATTTATTAGCTGACTTTGCAAAGCTTCTCCACCATAGAGAAGGCATGAGTTAGGAATGTGATGCAATGGCCACAAAATGCATGGGTGGATTCGATTTTGCCACCAGAGAAATCAGCAGTCTTAAATCATTATTTACCATTGTATCCACCAGCGAGTCATTACTTGCCGGCAGGCTATGCCTGATGCAAGTGTTATCCACAGGGTGCCCTATTCTAGCAACTTTACAAAGTTTGTTCAGCAGTCCATCATAAATCCTTAACTTCCAGGACTAGAAGCACAAACAAAGCAAGCCTTATAGAGTCAAGAGTAAAACACAAAGTGCTGGAGGAACTCCATAGGTCAGGTAGCATATCTCGATTACATAGAATCATAGAGCGCAGAAACAGACCTAGCGGCCCAACATGCCCACACCAACCAATGTGTCCCATCCACGCTAGTCCCACCTACCTGCGTTTGTCCCATATCCTTCTAAACCTGTTCTATCCATGTACCTGTCTAATTGTTTTTTAAACATTGCAATAGTCCCGGCCTCAACTACCTCCTCCAAAAGCTTTTCCATACACCCACCACCCTTGGTGTGAAAAAGTTACCCCTCAGATCTATCCCCTCTTACCTTAAACCTGCGCCCTCTGGTTCTTGATTCCCAAAGCTTTTCCATACGCGATCTATTCCCACACGATCCTGTGTACTTTAAAAAGTTAGCCCCCTCCTGGGCTCCTGTCCCCTCCTACCTTAAACCCGCGCCCTCTGGTTCCATGAGTCCCCAACATCATAGCAACATAGACATGTGCATTTAGCAGGAGGAGGCCATTCCTCCCTTCGAGCCAGCACCACTTTTATTAAGATCAGCCCTCATCCTCCTGGGCTCCTGTCCCAGCCTGCTCAACCGCTCCCTATAGGTCAGGCCATCGAGTCCTAGCAACATCATAGAAACATAGACATAGAAACATAGAAACTAGGTGCAGGAGGAGGCCATTCGGCCCTTCGAGCCAGCACCGCCATTCATTGTGATCATGGCTGATCGTCCCCAATCAATAACCCGTGCCTGCCTTCCCCATATTCCTTGACTCCACTAGCCCCCAGAGCTCTATCTAACTCTCTCTTAAATCCATCCAGTGACTTGGCCTCCACTGCCCTCTGTGGCAGGAAATTCCATAAATTTTTTTCTCACCTCAGTCTTAAATGACCTCCCCTTTATCCTAAGACTGTGGACCCTGGTTCTGGACTCGCCCAACAGTGGGAACATTTTCGCCGCATGTGAGCCGAGGATTTTTCCCGTCTATGAAAATTGACAGAGATATTAATGTTTTTACAAAATTCCCCATTCTCTCTGCTGCCCCTGCTGGAGGGAGGGGGAGGGACTATAAAACCAGGAAGTGGTGTGCCTCAATCAGTCTCTGCAAGTGGTGTGCCTCAATCAGAGCTCTGAATGACACTGACAAATGTCTATAGCACCGTGAGTACCCTTAATTCGGTTTGAAAATGAAAATATGGTTAGAGGTAAAAAAGCACTGCCTGCAAATGGTTGTTTGGGTTGAAGTAAAAAGGCACTCTCTCTCCCCCCCCCCCCGTCCCTCTCATCTCCCCCCTCTCTCTCTCCCCCTCTCTCTGCCCCCCCCTCTCTCCCCCCCTCTCTCTCCCCCCCCCCTCTCTCCCCCCCTCTCTCCCCCCCCCTCCTCTCCTCTCCCCACCATTAGTGCGATTGAGTGCGGGAGGGGGGGGGTAGTTAGTGTGTGACGCAGCATGCCGCCTGCCCTCCCCCCCCCACAACCGCACGTTGGGGGAACAGACCCAACGGGTCTGCATTTGGTCTAGTAATTTTATATCTTTCTATAAGAACCTCCCTCATCCTTCTACTCTTTTTTGTGTAACCTCCAGTGAATACAAGCCTAGCCTTTTCAATCTTTCCTCATATGACATTCCTGCCATCCTCGTACATCTTCACTGCACCATTTCCTTGCAATGGTGCCCAAAATTGAACACAATACTGCAAATGTGGCCTCATCGATGCCTTATACATTGTTAAATGTATGTCTTGAGTTAGTTTTTATTATTTTTTTTAGCTGTGTATATGTGGGGGGTGGTAGGTGGGCTGTGGGGGAAACCGTTTAAATCTCTTCCCTGTGCGGGGGCCCGACTATTGCCTGTCGGGTCTCGGATGTCGTTGGGCCTAACATCGTGGAGCCGGCGGCGACCTCCGGCCGGGACGAACCTGGGGGCTCCAGTTGCAGAGCCTGCGGAACTGACATCGCGGAGCTGGCCAACTTCGGAGCGGGAGGAGCTGTGGTGGCGTGCGGCTGCGACCCGACTTTTGGAGTTTGGAGAAACCGGCCGCAGCCCCGGTGAACGGGAACATCGGGAGCTCGCAGGTCCCTGGTGGGAGACCGCTTTTCCGAGCTCCGCAACGGTGATTTCTCCTGCTGGAATCGCGGGTTTAAGGACATGGAGCCGGGGCCTAACATCGCCCGGCGTGGCTTAAACGGCCTCAGGACTTACCATCGCCCGCCGTGGGCTTTAACATCGGAGCCCCAGTTCGCCTCGACACTGCAGTTGGACTGCTGGACTACGGGAGAAGGAACAACGGGAAGATATAAAGACTTTGCCTTCCATCACAGTGAGTCTCCAACATCTCCTCACTGTGATGGAAGGCAAAGTCTTTATCTCTTCCCGATGTTTATGTAAACTGTGTTAAGTGTGGGTCTTGGATTGTTTTATAATATAAAAAAACTGTAGAAATGATATTTCGTTCAAACCTGAATGACAATAAATTGCATTCTATTCTATTCTATTATATATATCTGCGACATGACCTCCCCACCTCTATACTCAATGCTCTCTGACTGATGAAGGCCAAAGTGCCAAAAGGCTTTTTGACCATCCTATCTACCTGTGACTCCACCTTCAAGGAACCATGCACCTGTACTCCTGGATCCCTCTGCTCTGCAACACTCCCCAGAGGCCTACCGTTCACTGTGTAGGTCCTGCACATGTTAGATTTCCCAAAATGCAACCACCTCACATTTCTCTGTATTCAATTCCATCAACCATTCCTCAGCCCACTTGGCCAATCGATCGAGATCCTGCTGCAATCTTGTCAAAGTGCTAATGCATGTACAATTTTACATGGATAGGCAACAATTTGGGTCAGGGCCCTTCATCAGACCCGAGCCAAAACATTGTCTATCCATTGCCTCAAGATTCCAGCGTCTGCAGTTCCTTGTGTCTACATCAGAATCAAGAGTGTTTAATTGTCACATGTATGAGCCATGGAACAACTAAATTCTTACTTGCTGCAGCTTCATAGGTCTCTTGTTGCAATAACACACAAATAAAAAATAATGTAATAAATCATTAGGCAGTAATATTATGAAACTAGACGATAATGGTGAAAAATATTGAAATAGGTGGCACGGTGGAGTTGCCTTACAGCACCAGAAACCCGGGTTCAATCCTGACTACGGGTGCTGTCTTTACGAAGTTTGTACGTTTTCCTCTAACACTCCAAAGATGTACAGGTTTGTAGGTTACCTGGCTTTGGTAAAAAAAAATGGTAAATTGTCCCTAGTGTGTAGCATGGTGCTGGCACAGGCTCGGTGGGCTGAAGGACTTGTTTCCGCGCTGTGTCACGAAACTAAACTTACACACGATCCCAACCTAGATATTTAATCAGCATTTCTCATTCTTCACTGGGTCAAAACCTTAAAACCCTACGCCGATCTTTAAGGTGGCAGTTTCAATATAAAATGTCAACCTCAGTTATTGGAGGAGGCCAGTCATCCCCTTTCTCACTTCAGCTAAGGTGTGAATAAACGGAGTAGCTCAACAAAAAGTTGGTAGAACTGAAGTTGGAAATCCAACAATTATATGGGACTAGGGGAGATTATGTGTTCGGCACGGACTAGAAGGGTCGAGATGGCCTGTTTCCGTGCTGTAATTGTTATATGGTTATTATATTATTATATAATTCTAAATTATTACTTACACTATTCACCAATATTTGGAACTGAAGCAGTATGAATATAAAACGATCTGGTAAGATGAAATACTGTCTACCCAAATGTTTCAGCTGTTGCCAAGTCTCAACTCATTAGTTTTAGAGATACAGCACACAAACAGGCCATTCGGCCCACTGAGTCCACTCCAACCAAATATCCCCGTACACTAACGCTATCCTACATACACTAGGGCAGGGGTTCCCAACCTTCATCGTCCCGTTTACCCCCCGGCAACTTTAATAGCACATGACAATGTTAGTTCACTTATTTATGAACAACTAATGATGAACAGATACTGGTATACCAGAAACACAGTCAGTCAATGAGAACAAATATGTACAAATCCAGAATCAACAAATCTACCCCCCTGGGGGTAAATTTACCCCAGGTTGGGAACCCTTGCACTATTACATTATATCTAGTCGCGGTCTGCAGAGTTCCAGCTGGCGCGGCGTCTACAGCCCGGGATCCCTCGTGGGGGACCCGGGGGAAGAAGAAGCCATCACTGCCGGCCCGCGGCCAACTTCTACCGCGGGCCCGGCATGGGACTCACCATCACCCCTGGAGGGGAGCTTCGACCGCCGGCCCTGCAGTCTACGGTGCTTCTGGCTGCGGCGGAGTCTTTAAATCTCGACCGATCGGCCTACACCATCTTAAAGCCGCGGTCTCCGGTGAGGAAGAGCCGATCCTGGACTGACTCTGGACTCTGGTCCTGTCCACGGGGGGGGAAATGGAGGAGGACTGGCCAATTTTTGTGCCTTCCTCCACAGTGATGAATGCTGTGGTGGATGTTTGTGTTACAGTTTTATTGTGGTTGTGTGTTCTTTATTATTGTACTGCTGCTGACAACCCAAATTTCCACCGGCCCTGGTTGTGTGGCAATAAATTATATCTATCTATCTATCTATCTGACCTACAAAACCTATACGTCTTTGGAGTGTGGGAGGAAACGGGAGCATTCCGGAGAAAATTCACACGAAAAACATACAAACTCCATACAGACAGCACCCATAGATCAAACCTGGGTCTCTGGCGCTGTAAGGCAGCAACTCTACTGCGGCACCACTGTGCTGCCCTGGCACTGGATGTACCAAAGTATTTCAGTGTGCAAAAAACGACACAAAGTGCTGGAGTAAATCAGTGGGTCAAGCAGCATCGCTGGAGAACATGGATAGGCTTGGATAGAGTGGATGTAGAGAGGATGTTTCCACTAGTGGGAAAGTCTAGGACCACAGCTTCAGAATAAAAGGACGCACGTTTAGAAAGGAGATGAAGAGCAATTTCATTAGTCAGCGAGTGGTGAATCTGTGGAATTTATTGTTACAGAAGGCATTGGAGGCCGCCAATGGATATTTTAAAGGCAGAGATTGACGGATTCATGATTAGTATTGTATTCTTGTATTCAAATTTTATTGTCATTGCCTCACTTTGAGACAACTAAATGAATTTCCCGTACAGCAGTATCAGTGTTGGGGTTTACGGGGAGTTGGCAGGAGAATGGCATACAGAAAGAAATATAAATCAGCTACAACTGAATGGCGGAGTAGACTTGATGGGCCGAATGGCCTAATTCTGCTCCTGTAACTTATGTACTTCTGTTTGTGATTGCGACCCAGTGCTCTCCCCTGCGCTTTGACACTCCAGAAGCTGACCCACTGGGTTACTCCCGCACTTTATGTCTTTTTTATAATCCAGCATCTGCAGTTCCTTGTGTCTATACTTCTGTGTGCATCCTCACTCCCTCTCAAACAGGAGGCATCATTGGTTTAAAAAATGGCTGTATATAAATTATAATTTCTGACAGCAGGTACGTACAATGTTCAAGAAGGAACTGCAGATGCTGGAAAATCGAAGGTCGACAAAAATGCTGGAGAAACTCAGCAACATCTATGGAGCGAAGGAAATAGGCAAAGTTTCGGGCCGAAACCCTTCTTCAGACTGATGCAGGTTTGGGGGTTCGGGAAGAAGAAAGGAAGAGGAGGAGCCAGAGGGCTGAGGGAGAGCAGAGAAGGGGAGGAGACAGCAAGGGCTACCAGGAATTGGAGGAGTCAATGTTCATGTCACTGGGATGCAAACTGCCCAAGCGGAATACGAGGTGCTGCTCCTCCAGTTTCCGGTGGTGCTCACTCTGGCAATGGAGGAGGCCCAGGACAGAAAGGTCGGATTCGGAATGGGAGGGGGAATTGAAGTGCTGAGCCACAGGGAGTATATGTACAAAACTTATCAAGGGCTACAATGGAATATTACAATTTGTTTGAAAACTGTGATGGGTAATTCACCCATTTTCACAACAAAATTGTATTTTAAAATAGCTTTGAAAATGAAAATGATCATGTCCATTGGTAACCTAGGCAACAGTTCTAGTGAGAGGTAAGAATAAGCTTGAACACTGCAACTTTGGGTTGCACCTTCCCACATCTAGTTGGCTCCCACCTGCACCTTTTCCTCGAAGATAGACACACAAAAAGCTGGAGTAACTCAACGGGTCAGGCTGCATTTCTGGAGAAAAGGAAAAGGTGACGTTTCGGGTGGAGACCCTCCTTCAGTCTCAGCCCGAAATCTCACCTGTTCCGTTTCTCCACAGATGTTGCCTGACCCGCTGTGTTACCCTAGCCTTTTGTGTCTATCTTCAGTTTACACCAGCATCTTCAGCTCCATCCTATGCAGCTTTTACACCACAACCTCGGAAACATCTCTGAGGATATGACATGGGCATCACAAGCTGCAGCACTCGTGAGTAAAGCAAGACAATGTCTTTACCACCTCAGGCAATTGAGGAAATTCAGAGTGTCTCTGCAGATCCTCCAGTGCTTCTACTCAGCGGCAGTGGAAAGCATCTTGTCCGGAAATATCATGATTTGGTTTGGGAACTGCTCTGCCCAGGACAAGAAGGCTCTGCTTTCGGCCGAATGCACTATGGGAACTTCACTTGCCCCCCTGCAGGAACTATACATCAGGAGGTGCAACTCCAGAGCCAATAAGATCATGGGAGACCCCTTCCACCCCTGCAACGGACTGTTCCAGCTGCTACGGTCAGGCAAACGCCTCCGTTGCCATGCTGTGAGAACGGAGAGGTTGAGAAGGCGTTTCTTCCCAGAGGCCATTCGGACTGTAAACTCCTATCTCACCAGGGACTAACTTTACTGAACCACTCTACTGCTTTTTTTTATATTGCAGTTTTTTTTCCTTTTTCCTTCCTCCCACAATATTTAATATGTAAAAGAATATGTGATTCTGTTCCACTCTGTTTGTAGTTTGTTGTTTGTTTGTTTGTTTTTTGCACAAAGTCCGCGAGCATTGCCACTTTTCATTTCACTGCACATCTCGTATGTGTATGTGACGAATAAACTTGACTTGAAATACTGTATATCATAAAATCCTGTGACACTTCAAAACAAAAGCAATGAAGCTCAGAATCCATTCAGACCGATGCCTCTTTCCCGCTGGCTCTGCAAATATTTCCACTCCTATGTGCATTGAACCCCAAAGATTCTCCATGTCATCATACTTTTAAAGTTGGACCATGGAGATTAGACTTTTCACCTCATTCTTCCAGTACGATAAATCACTCGCATTTTTCTTCTCCATTTGAATGTGCTTGACGAAGTCACATATATATTCTCTCTATGCCAGCAAGACAAAGGAGATAGCGACCGACTTCAGGAAGTGAAGCGGTACACATAGGTAGGTATACATTCACAGTGCTAAAGTAGAGATGGTTGAAAACATCAAGATCCTCGGAGTCAATATCACCAGCAACTAGTCCTGGACCACCCATATTGAAGCGATGGCCAAGAAGGCCCACCAACGCCTCGAATTCCATGGAAGGATTAGGAGGTTCAGCATGTCCACGACAACTCTCACCAACTTCTACAGATGTGCCTTAGAACGCATTTTATCGGGATGCATCACAGCATGGTTTGGGAACAGCTCCTTCCAAGACCGCAAGAAATTGCAGAGAATTTGTACAGGCAGCCCAGACCATGACACAAACCAACCTCCCTTTAATTTACACCTCACTCTGTCCCGGCAAGGCCAGCAGCATAATCAAGGACGAGTCGCACCCCGGCCACTATCTCTTCCCCCCTCTCCCATCATCCAAGAGGTATGGAAGTGTGAAAACGCTCGCCTCCAGATTCAGAGACAATTTCACCCCAGCTGTTATCAGGCAATTGAACAATCCCTTCCATTGCCTCAGTTTGCACTTCATGCTGCCTCGGCAAGGTCACCAGCGCAATCACATCCCCGTCTCATCCCAGTCACTCCCTCTTCTCCCCTCTCCCATCAGGCAAAAGGAACCAGAGTATGAAAACGTACATCTACAGATTCAGGGATAGTTTCTTCCCAGCTGTTATCAGGCAGCTGAATCATCTAGAGAGCAGTCCTGAGCTACTATCCACAGTACCTCGCTGGAGACCCGGTGACTATTTTTCAACTGAGGGGCTGAGATCGCCCCGACATTGGAAGGCTTGAGGCCCCGACCGCGGGGAGAACAAAGAAGGGAGAAGATTGAACATTTATTTTGCCTTCCATCACAGTGAGGAATGTGGGGGAGTCGCTGTGGTGGATGTTCATGTTAAACCATGTATTTGGGTGTCTTGTTGCTCTTTATTGGTATGGCTATATGACAATCTGAATGTCACTGTGCCTTAATTGGTACATGTGACAATAAACTCACCTTGAAAACCTTGAATGCAATAAAACCGTTCACAATGACAGCTTCTGCATTGACTAAGCATGCAAAGAGTTAACAGGTACACTTCACTCTAAACAGATAATGCAGGAAACACTAGGAACTGCTGGACGCTGGATGCTGAATCTTGAGTAAAGCACAAAGTGTTGCAGTATCTCAGCGGGTCAGGTAGCACCTCTGGAGGGAATGGACAAGCAGCGTTTCGGGTCGGCACCC
This sequence comes from Leucoraja erinaceus, assembly GCF_028641065.1. Taxonomy (NCBI): domain Eukaryota; kingdom Metazoa; phylum Chordata; class Chondrichthyes; order Rajiformes; family Rajidae; genus Leucoraja; species Leucoraja erinaceus. The sequence continues at coordinate 3,659,903 of NC_073381.1, read as the reverse complement.
TTCTTTGTTTTTCTAAAATAAACTCAGATGTCATTTGCTGCCTGATTTTGGGCTTTTTCCCCATATCCCTTGATTCCCTTAGCCCCGAGCTAAATCTAACTCCCTCTTGAAAACATCCCGTGAATTGGCCTCCACTGCCTTCTGTGGCAGAGAATTCCACAGATTCACAACTCTCTGGGTGAAAACGTTTTTCCTCACCTCAGTCCTAAATGGCCGACCCCTTATTCTTAAACTGTGGTTCTGGACTCCCCCAACATAGGGAACATTATTCCTGCATCTCCCCTGTCCAATCCTCTAAGAATTTTATATGTTTCCATAAGACCATAATATCTTATTATCTCGGCTACAGCAGTTAGTGGGCATCTGCGACAGTGCCCTGGGATGGTTCAGGTCCTATCTGGCGGGCAGAACCATGTGTGTTAGCCTTGCTGGGTTTGAATCCTCTTCCGCTCCCCTGTCATATGGGGTTCCACAGGGTTCGATTCTGGGGCCCCTGCTTTTCTCGCTGTACATACTTCCTCTGGGTTCCATCCTTAGAAAGCATGGCATCTCCTTCCACTGTTATGCAGATGATACCCAGCTTTATTTGCCGCTGAGGGGGGAAGATGCCTTTTCTGTAAAATCGCTTCTGTCTTGTTTTGATGACATTAAGTCCTGGTTGGCCCTAAACTTTCTTGGATTTAATGAAAAGAAGACAGAGGTGATTTTATTTGATCCCAATGGCTGCCGTGAACCTCCATTTGTTGATTTAGGTCCATTGTCAAGGTACGTGAAGCCAACAGTTGTGAACCTGGGTTTTAGGATGGACAGTGACTTTAAATTAGATCGCCAAATATGCGCGATGGTTAAGTCCAGCTTCTTTCACCTAAGGAAGCTGGCGAAGGTGAAGCCCATTCTCGAGCGGCAGCATTTTGAGACAGTAATCCATGCCTTTATTACATCTAGGCTGGATTACTGTAACGCGCTCTATTTTGGTGTTGCTCGTTCTTCACTGGCTCGTCTCCAGTTGGTTCAGAATGCTGCTGCTCGCCTTTTAACAGGGACTCGAAAGAGGGAGCACATATCGCCAATTCTGGCCTCCCTACACTGGCTCCCGGTGCACTTTCGGGTTCATTTTTAGTTGCTGTTATTTGTTTTTAAATCTCTGAATGGGCTCGCCCCGCCTTACCTCTCTGAGCTGCTCCACCCATACACTCCTGCCCGGTCCCTCAGGTCAGCTGGTCAGCTGCTCCTGGAGGTACCGAGGTCTAGTCGGAGGCTCAGAGGGGATAGAGCCTTCTCTGTTGCTGCTCCGGCACTCTGGAACACCCTGCCGCTGCACATCAGACAGGCCCCCTCACTGTCCATCTTCAAATCCAGTGTTAAAACGCATTTGTACTCCCTGGCTTTTGACCATGCCTGAGGCTTTGCTTCTGTTTGTGGTGTTTTTGATGTTTCTTTATTTTACATGTCTTTTCCTACTATTTCTTTTGATTGTTATTTTTGGTGTGTATTAACTTTTTTGTCAATGATTAGTGATGTACAGCACTTTGTTGCAGCTATGTTTGTTTTTAAAGTGCTCTATAAATAAAATTATTATTATTATTATTATTATTAAGATCCCCTCTTTAAGAATTGTATATTCATCCTTCTAAATTCCAGCGAATACAAGCCCAGTCGATCCATCCTTTCATAATTTTCACACAGAGAGTGGTGAATCTCTGGAACTCTCTGCCACAGAGGGTAGTTGAGGCCAGTTCATTGGCTATTTTTAAGAGGGAGTTAGATGTGGCCCTTGTGGCCAAGGGGATCAGAGGGTATGGAGAGAAGGCAGGTACGGGATACTGAGTTGGATGATCAGCCATGATCATATTAAATGGCGGTGCAGGCTCGAAGGGCCGAATGGCCTACTCCTGCACCTAATTTCTATGTTTCTATGTCTATGTTTCTGTCATATGTCAGTCGAGTCATCCCGGGAATTAACCTGGTGAACCTACACTGCATTCCCTCAATAGCAAGAATGTCCTTCCTCAAATTAGGGGACCAAAATTGCACACAATACTCCAAGTGCGGCCTCACCAGGGCCCTGTACAATTGTGGTAGGACCTCCTTGCTCCGATACTCAACTTGTAAGTTGCATACTCATGAAACTTAAAATTAATGTGGCAGTTTCTGAATAGAGTTTACAGATTACTAACCTGTCTTATCGTGAAGATTTCCACCACGATTCTTACCAACTTGCATGAAATTAATTGAACTGCAATGCCATCTGATGGAGATAAATAGCATAAAATTCTCGTAACACCTTTCCACTGCCTTCAAAATGTACACAATTCTCCCCATATCTATTATCATTTAGTCTTCTTCTCATCTCTGGCCTTTGTCCACCCATCGGCCTATAACCCCCAGTTGTATCCACCTATCAATTGCCAGGCTTTGTCCTGTACCAGAATACGACACAAAAAGCTGGATTAACTCAGCGGGTCAGTCAAAGTCTCTGGAGAGCAGGGATAGGTGACGTTTTAGGTTGGAACCCTTCATCAGACTGAGAGTCAGGGGAGAGGGAAACTAGAAGTATGATAAGGTTCATAGAAACATAGAAAATAGGTGCAGGAGTGGGCAATTCGGCCCTTCGAGCCTGCACTGCCATTCAATATGATCATGGCCGATTATCCAAAATCAGTATCTCGTTCCGGCTTCTTCCCCATATCCCTTGATTCCCTTCGCCCCAAGAGCTAAATCTAATTATCTCTTAAAAACATCCAGTGAATTGGCTTCCACTGCCTTTTGTGGCAGTGAATTCCACAGATTCACAGCTCTCTAGGTGAAAAGGGTTTTTTTCCATCCTAGTCCTAAATGGCCTACCCCTTATGCTTTAACTGTGGCCCCTGGTTCTGGACTCCCTCAACATCAGGAACATTTTTCCTGCGTCTCCAATCCTTTAAGAATTTTATACATTTCTATAAGATCCCCTCTTACTCTTCTAAATTCCAGCAATACAAGCCCAGTCGACCCATTCTTTCATCATATGTCAGTCCCGCCATCCCGGGAATTAACTTGGTGAACCTACGCTACACACCCTCAATAGCAATAATGTCCTTCCTCAAATTAGGAGACCAAAATTGCACAGAATACTCCAGGTGCGGTCTCACCACGGCCCTATACAATTTTAGTAGGGCCTCCTTGCTCCTAAACTTAAATCCTGTCGCAATAAAGGCCAACATGCCATTAGCTTTCTTAACTGCCTGCTGAACCTGCATGCTTACTATCAGTGACTGATGTACAAGCACACCCAGGTCTCGTTGCACCTCCCCTCCCATTCAGATAATAATCTGCCTTCCTGTTCTTGCCACCAAAGTGGATAACCTCACACTTATCCACATTATACTGCATCTGCCATGCGTCTACCCACTCACCCAACCCAGCACCGAGCCTTGCGGCACCCCACTAGTCACTGCCTGCCATTCTCAAAAGGACCCGTTAATTCCTACTCTTTGCTTCCTGTCTGCCAAGCAGTTCTCTATCCATGTCAATACCCTACCCCCAATACCATGAGCTCTAATTTTGCACACTAATCTCTTGTGTGGGACCATGTCAAAGGATTTTTGAAAGTCCGGATACACCGCATCCACTGGCTCTCCCTTATCCATTCTACTTGTTACATCCTCAAAAAATTCCAAAAGATTAGTCAAGCGTGATTTCCCCTTCATAAATCTATGCTGACTTTGACCGATCCTGTCACTGCTTTCCAAATGGGCTGCTATATCGTTCCTGCCACCGTCAACGTGTTCCCACCACCAGTCACATCTAACACAGAGCTGGTGTGAATGTGTGATCAATGGTTGGCATGGACTCAGTGGGCTGAAGGGCCAGTTGCAGAAGGGCTGTGTCTCCAAAGCAAACTAAAGATTGATGAGGACATTGCGATATAGACGATATCTACGTGGATTTCGCATTCGACAAGGTACTGCTAGTTTGGAAGATTAGATCGCCGAGGATCTAAGCGCTTGTTTCTGTGCCGTTTGTCTCAAACTCTATCAGCCGACAGCTTATCATATTCCAGGAGTGGTTGGCGCAGTCACTTTGGGATGGGAGATTGCAACCTTCACATGGTCTACCCTGTTCCGACTAATGCGATCCACCCGACGTGTTGACTGACAACTAGTTGACCGACAACTAGATGACCGACAACTTTAGGCTGTGCATGCCATATGCAAGAAGAAGAAAAAGCAGTCACTTTGAGCTGCCTGAGCAGGCAGATGAGGCAGGAACGATCACAACGTTTAAGAAACAAATAGGCAGGTGCATGGATAGAACAGGTTTAGAGGGATATGGGCCAAACGCAGGTTTAAAGTGAAGGGGGAAAGGTTTTACAGGAATCTGAGGGGTGACTTTTTCACACAAAGGGTGGTTGGTGGGCGTATGGAACGAGCTGCCGGAGGAGGTGGTTGTGTTAGGGACTATTGCAACATTTAAGAAGCAATTAGACAGGTACATGGATGGGACAGGTTTGGAGAGGTATGGGCAAAAGGCAGGGAGGTGGGACCAATTAGTCGGTGTGGGCAAATTGGGCTCAAGCGCCTGTTCCTCGATATAAAACACCGTGACTATATTTGACCTCCACTGTGGCTGAAGAGCAAGAGGGAAGAGAGCATTTCGCTAATGTTTTGAGTGCTGTACAGTTAAGGCAAAATACAGAAATCAAATGATTGGACTTAGCTCTGGTGAATCTGCTTCACCAGCCAAATGACAAAAATCCCTTTCTCATCGTGTCTCATTTACAATGGAGGGAGAAGGTTTGAAAACTTGTAGATCAATCTCTGCTCCTCAAGCAAGAGGTTTGGTGACTAGAGTGTTAATGTCACTCGTTGAACCGAATCATCTGAGAATCCTTTACTCAGCGTAACGTCAGTTGGTTTATCAAGATGGTAAAAACGAGAATTGGTTCAATCCTGTACACGCCCTTTTAAACATTCTGCAAATATTATGTTTTTTGTGAGCCAACCGTCAGAATCAGTTTTGTTTCTCGTTTCACCTCCAGAAGATACTTGCAGATGTATCGTGGTTCTGAGATTTCATGGACTCAAATGGTACTTTCTTTTCTTTTGTGGTTCTATGTACCGTTTCATAAGTTAGAGATCTTCAAAAAACCTATGCAAAAACCCTATAAAAAGCAATGAAAGATGCGAGATATTCTAAAAGTGTTCTAGCAGTTTCAGAATCAGCTTTTATTTCGTATTTTCAATGCCTGATTTTTCTCAAAAGCAAGGTAACATTCATACTTTCACAAGGCTGTGGCTCCCTTATGTTGCTTTAAGATTTGCATATCGACTTTAGGTGCCACATTTCTAATCGGGACAAGGTTCGAGTTGATATTATACGCTTGTTGGTTGGACAACTAGAGCAGTCCTGGGCTACTATCTACTCATTGGAGACCCTCGGACTATCTTTGATCGGACTTTACTGGATTTTATCTAACACCAAACATTATTCACGTTATTCCTGTTATATATCTGGGACGAGCTCCCGTTATCATGTATCTGTACACTGTGGACGGCTCGATTGTGATCATGTATTGTCTTTCCGCTGACTGGTTGCCGTGCACCAATAGCTTTTCTTTGTACCTCGGTACGTGTGAAAATAAACTGAACTCAACTCAACAAAATGATTCTGCTTTTTTCTTTCATTCCATCATTGCACCACATGAACATAGGAAATAGGTGCAGGAGTAGGCCATCTGGCCCTTCGAGACCACAGCGCCATTCAATATGATCATGGCTGATCATCCACTCAGTATCCTGTACCTGCCTTCTCTCCATACCCCCTGATCCCTTTAGCCACAAGGGCCACATCTAACTTTCTCTTAAATATAGATAAAGAACTGGCCTCAACTACCTTCTGTGGCACAGAATTCCAGAGACTCACCACTCTCTGTGTGAAAAACTCATCTCGGTCCTAAAAGATTTCCCCCATATCCTTAAGCTGTGACCCCTTGTTCTGGACTTCCCCAACTTCGGGAACAATCTTCTTGCATCTAGCCTGTCCAACCCCTTAAGAATGTTGTTATTTTCTATAAGATCCCCCCTCAATCTTCTAAATTCTAGCGAGTACAAGCCGAGTCTATCCAGTCTTTCTTCATATGAAAGTCCTGACATCCCAGGAATCAGTCTGGTGAACCTTCTCTGTACTCCCTCTATGGCAAGAATGTCTTTCCTCAGATTAGTAGACCAAAACTGTATGTAATAACCCTGTACAACTGCAGTAAAATCTCCCTGCTCCTATACTCAAATCCTTTTGCAATGAACAATAATAGATTCAACATACAGTGCCATCCATAATGTTTACGACAAAGACCCATCATTTAGTTATTTGCCTCTGTACTCCACAATTTGAGATTAGTAATTTAAAAAAAATCACATGTGGTTCAAGTGCACATTGTCAGATTTTAATAAAGGCCCTTTTCATACATTTTGGTTTCACCATGTAGAGATTATAGCAGTGTTTATAGTCAACCCCATTTCAGGGTACCATAATGTTTGGGACACAGCAAAGTCATGTAAATGAAATTAGTCATGTTTAGTATTTTGTTGCATATCCCTTGCATGCAATGACTGCTTGAAGTCTGTGATCCATGGACATCACCAGTTGCTGGGTGTCTTCTCTGGTGATGCTCTGCCAGGCCTGTATTGCAGCCATCTTTAGCTTATGCTTGTTTTGGGGGCTAGTCCCCTTCAGTTTTCTCTTCAGTATATAAAAGGCATGCTCAATTGGGTTCCGATCGGGTGCTTGACGGCCAGTCAAGAATTGACCATTTTTTAGCTTTGAAAAACTACTTTGTTGCTTTAGCAGTATGTTTGGGATCATTGTCTTGCTGTAGAATGAATCGCCGGCCAATGTGTGTAGAGGCATTTGTTTGAACTTGAGCAGATAGGATGTGTCTCTACACTTCAAAATTCATTATGCTACTACCATCAGCATTGTATCATCAATTAAGATAAGTGAGCCAGTACCTTTGGCGGCCATACATGCCCAGGGCATAACACCCCCACCACCGTGTTTCACAGATGATGCTTTGGATCTTGGGCAGTTCCTTCTCTCCTCCATACTTTGCTCTTGCCTTCACTCTGAAATAAGTTAATCTTCATCCCATCTGACCACAAGACCTTTTTCCAGAACTGTGGTTGCTCTTTTAAGTACTTCTTGGCAAACTGTAACCAGGCCATCCTATTTATGCGGCTGAAAAGTGGTTTGCATCTTGCAGTGTAGCCTCTGTATTTCTGTTCATGAAGTATTCGGCGGACAGTGGTCATTGACAAATCCACACCCGACTCCTGAAGAGTGTTTCTGATCTGTCGGACAGGGATTTTTCTGTATTATAGAGAGAATTCTTCTGTCATCAGCTGTGGAGGTCTTCCTTGGCCTGCCGGTCCCTTTGCGATTAGTAAGCGCACCTGTGCTCTCTTTCTTCTTAATGATGTTCCAAAAATAAGCCTGACATTTGGTAAGCCTAAGGTCCGGCTGATGTCTCTAACAGTTTTATTCTTGTTTCTCAGTCACATAATGGCTTCTTTGACTTACATTGGCACAACTTTGGTCCTCGTGTTGATAAACAGCAATAAAAGTTTCCAAAGGTGACGGAAAGACTGGAGGAAAGACTAGGTGCTGAGAGCTCTCTTATACCTGCATTAAGGAGGCAATTAAACACACCTGAGCAATTACAAACACCAGTGAAGCCATGTGTCCCAAACATTATGGTGCCCTGAAATGGGGAGGGGGACCATGTATAAACTCAGCTGTAATTTCTACATGGAGAAACCAAAATGTATAAAAATATCCTTTAATAAAATCTGACAATGTGCATTTGAACAACATTTGACTTTTAAAATTACAAATTTGAGGAAGGACACCCTTGTGATTGAGGCAGTGCAGCGTAGGTTCACGAGATTGATCCCTGGGATGGCGGGACTGTCATATGAGGAAAGATTGAAAAGACTGGGCTTGTATTCACTGGAGTTTAGAAGGATGAGGGGGAATCTTATAGAAACATATAAAATTATAAAAGGACTGGACAAGCTAGATGCAGGAAAAATGGTCCCAATGTTGAGCGAGTCCAAAACCAGGGTCCACAGTCTTAGAATAAAGGAATGCCATTTAAGACTGAGATGAGGGAAAACTTTTTCACCCAGAGAATTGTGAATTTGTGGAATTCTATGCAACAGAGGGCAGTGGAGGCCAAATCACTGGATGGATTTAAGAGAAAGTTAGATAGAGCTCTAGGGGCTAGTGGAATCAAGGGATATGGGGAGAAGGCAGGCACGGGTTATTGATTGGGGACGATCAGCCATGATCACAATGAATGGCGGTGCTGGCACGAAGGGCCGAATAGCCTCCTCCTGCACCTATTTTCTATGTTTCTAAATGTCAAATTGTGGAGTACAGAGGCAAATAAATAAATGATGGGTCTTTGTCCCAAAAATTATGGAGGGCACTGTATTACAGGTCTACCACTGATTTTCCGGCACTCTTGAATCCAGAGTAAACCAGCATCTGCAGTTCTTCACTACACAATAACTAACATATTCAATAATGAGCTAACTCTATGTTACCAAACACACAAGCTACAGTAGTTATCCAATAAACCCAATCCCAAATGTCACGAGGATCTCAGATACCTTTACACGGTTAAACTATGAAACAAGAAAAACTAGGCATGTATACCATCAGGGTTATCAAGTGGGCACCTCCCACGTCGAGTTAGGCCCACGCCACCTCAGTAAACCTCAATAGTTAGTTCTGGCATGCCAGAACCACCCCCAATCCAACACCATGTCGGCTGAAAGAGATTAGTTTCGAGATATAACGCGGAAAAACAGGCTCTTCGGCCCACCGAGTCCCAGCTGACCAGCAATCCCTGCACACGACAGTATCCCACACACACTGGGGACAATTTACAATGATACCAAAGCCAATTAACCGCCACAAACCTGTACGTCTTTGGAGTGTGGGAGGAAACTGGAGCACCTCTAGACCATCACCACATGACTGCACTCCACACCCCCAGACCCACCATTCCACAATAGACTTGCGGAAAGAACCCTACACGGGACATGGTCCCCCTTGACTATCAGCGGGACTGTCACTAACAGGTGAGGGGACAGCTTCAGGGTGGTCGAAAAGAAAAGCGCACCCCTCAACCTCCAAAGGAGAAGCCCTGAGCTCCATGACTGCACCCCCGCCCACACAGCAACACCAGGCGGTCACGGGGTGAACGTACAGACTCCGTACAGACAGCACCCGTAGTCAGGATCAAACCCGGGTATCGGATAAGGCAGCAACTCTACAAACTCCGTACAGACAGATTCAGATTCAGATTCAATTTTAATTGTCATTGTCAGTGTACAGTACAGAGACAACGAAATGCATTTAGCATCTCCCTGAAAGAGCGACATAGCAAACAATTTGAATAAATAATAATAAGTGTCCGGGGGGTGGTGATTGGCAGTCACCGAGGTACGTCGTTGAGTAGAGTGACAGCCGCCCGTAGTCAGGATCAAACCCCGGGTCCCGGGTAAGGCAGCACCCAACTAGTGTTTAGCATCAGCAACACCCTGGATGGAGTGTTTTGCTGCACAATGTTGTGGGTACATTCAAGTACCATAGACCTCTACAGGTTCGGAAATGCACATTCTTCAATTATCAGGATTACTAGGTCAGCACGTAATGCGGAACATTTCCAACGTTGAAAACGTTAGCTAGAGACATCCTCAACGTGAAATATAATGAAGACAGGTTCACACGATATACAAATTTCCTGTTGCTTTCCCAAAGTAACATTTTCAGTGAAATAATAAAGCGCTCTCCCTGTGACCGCACGCATTTTCTCCGGGTGCTCCGGTTTCCTCCCACACTCCAAAGACGTACAAGTTTGTCAGTAAATTGTAAGATTGTCCCTAGTGTGTGTAGGATAGTGTTAGCGTACAGGGATCCGCAGGTCGGCACAGACTTGGTGAGCCAAAGGGCCTTTTTTTGCATTGTATCTCGAAAATTCAAAGTCTAAGGTCTATAAAAGTGTACATTGGTCTGAGCTCCAAGGCTTTCAGTTCCCTAGCTGTGGTTCTCTTGAAAGTTACCAACATGACTTCAATTGTTTAATGATGCACTTGAGGTGTTCGATGCGATAGAACTTGTATTTATCCCAGGAGGGAAATTGATCTGCCAACACTCATAATGCACAAGATACTGTACACTGTACAGTATTGTACACAATGCAAGGGCCAGGAAGCGAGCGGGTAAGATCATCTCTGACCCCTCTCACCCTGGCCACAAACTCTTTGAATCACTTCCCTCTGGAAGGCGACTCCGGACTGTCAAAGCTGCCACAGCCAGACATAAAAACAGCTTTTTTCCACGAGTAGTAGCTCTACTCAATAACCAAAAATCTGTAGCCTCCTTTTGCTCTGGTATTTTGTTTGGTTCACGTGTTTGATCAACGGTGTTTTATTATTAATGCTTAGTGTTTTATGTGTCATTCGTAACTGTCACTGTATGTCATGTCAAGTCAAGTCACATTTATTTATATAGCACATTTAAAAAACAACTCTCGTTGGCCAAAGTGCTTTACATTTGTGATAAGATGCTGTCACTTGTGGGCGGAGCACCAAGGCAAATTCCTTGTATGTGAATACTTGGCGAATAAACTTATTCATTCTCATTCTAATTCATTCTTCTTATACATGAAATTCAAGTGACAAGTGGAAAGGATTAGGGATGTGCAAAGATCGGCGATGGGGGAGGGGGGGGATGGGAGGGTGAGGGGAGTCAGTCTACCCCACAACAGAAGGGAGAGGAGTTGTACAGTTTGATAGCCAAAGGGAAAAAAAGGTTCTGTGGTGTTCTTTGCCTGAAGTAGTCGACTACTGAAGCAATTTTACTGCAGGTGCATTCTCAGCTATAACAATTAACCTCTTAAAGGTATTTAAAAATGGGCCATTCAACAACTGCATTCAAAAGAAAACCTCAGATTGCAGATATAGGAAGTGGACATGAATGGTCGTATTTGTCCTCAATATCATGGAGGAAACTTTTCCCGCCTATTATATGGAAATATAACACTATTGTGTCGAGTCCTTGGTTAAAAATAGTAAACAATTGTTCAGGAAAATAACAAATTTGGAAGTGGGAAGTGAAATTGTGGAACAGTTTTCCAGTTATTAGTCTCACACAGGAAGACGGGGACATCTGCGACAAGGCTAGCCAAATAAACAACACCGACATGACAAACAAGGTTACGTACCATTTTGTAAGCCCATCCAAAGCTGCTTGTGATCCTTTTTCTGCATCTCATTGATGACTTGACTTTTGTGTTTTAAGGCATCAGCTTCTTTAATGGAAGACATAAAATGAGCCTCGACCGCGTCTTTCGTGAGGCAATGAAGTATTTCAGTTTCGGGAAAATTCTAGGGAAAGAAAAATATAAGCAGTGCACTCTAAATTAGTAAATGAACTGCTCGTCCCACACATCAGTTCTTGATTGGTGCGGGTGTCGGGGGTGATGGGGAGAAGGCAAGAGAATGGGGTTGAGAGTCAAGTCAAGTCACATTTATTTATATAGCACATTTAAAAAACAACTCTTGTTGGCCAAAGTGCTTTACATTTGTTATAAGAATAGTATAGACAAACAAGCTACATACATATATACAAATAACCCTCGCTCAGTGGACGTCAGGAAAGGCTTGGGAGGATAGATAAGATTTTAGAGAGGGAGAGATAGATCAGCCATGATTGAATGGCGGAGTGGACTTGATAGGCCGAAAAGCCTAATTCTGCTCCTAGAACTTACGAACATTGGCAAAAATAATATATACTTCGCATTAAGCGCTGGAGTGAGTCAGCGGGTCAGGCAGCATCCCCGGATAACATGGATAGTTGATGTTTCAGGACAGGTTTAGTTTAGAGATACAGCATGGAAACAGGCCCTTCGGCTCACCGAGTCTGCACCGACCAATGATGTTCCGTACACTAGTTCTATCCTACACCGCGGGGACAATTTACAGAAGCCAATTAGCCTATAAACCTTCATGTCTTTGGAATGTGTGAGGAAATTTAAAACAGCCGGATAAACCCACGTAGTCACAGGGAGAACGTACAATCTCAGTAGACAGCACCTGTGGTCGGGATTGCACCAAGGGTCTCTGGAGCTGTGTGGCAGAAACTCTTACCGTTGCGCCACTGTGCTGCCTTCAAGCTTGAACAAGAACTCTCGGTTGTTTGTGGCGTTCTCATGTGGCTTAGGAGCCCATTAAAAAAAATAGGCTGATAATGTGGAACACTGTATAAGTGATCTTTTAAAAAACATATTGCGCTCAGGAACTACCCTTTCCCCAAGGGTTCGGTGAGTTCGTCCAGCAATTCGGCAAGACACTCATAATTACCAGATTCAACATTTGGTCAGCACCTCATTTGGGCCTGTATTGTGGGCAAGGTTGGAATTTAGCAGGGAAGAATGCCAGGAGCACAATTTGATTGTTCTTCAGCTGTTGAGTTTGACTTGATTAGACTTGACAATCAGGATTTGGCTTGGTTGTATTTATGCATAGCATGATCTGATTTGATTGAACAGCACGTAAAACACAGCTTTTCACTGTGCCTCAGTACACGAGACAATAATAAATTTACACTTAAACGCTTGTTGGACGTGAATGAGCGAATGCACGCAGGCAGAAAAGATTATGTTGGGCTATGGTGAAGACTAAATAGCCAGGTCTGCTGATGCTTAGAACACAAATGAACAAGATTCAAGACTCAAGAGAGTTTATTGTCATGTGTCCCTGATAGGACAATGAAATTCTTGTTTTGCTTCAACCACTTCATCAAACAAATATTAAGCTAAAATCCATTATTTCCTGCGATAGCTATGAATTTCTGATCCCATCAGACAAAAGGTACAGAAGTGTCAAAACCGACACCTCAGGATTCAAGGAAGAGAAAAATGCTGGAGAAACTCAGCGGGTGAGGCAGCATCTTTGGGGAGAAGGACTAGGCGACGTTTCGGGTCGACACCCGAAACATCGCCTATTCCTTCTCCCCATAGATGCTGCCACCCGCTGAGTTTCTCCAGCATTTTTAATCTACCTTCAATTTTTCCAGCATCTGCAGTTCTTTCTTAAACACCTCAGGATTCAGGGACAGTTTCTTCCCAGCTGTTATCAGGCAAGTTAACCACACTACCAACAACTAGAGAGCAATTGTGGGCTATCTACCTCATTGGAGACCAGGGGATTATCTATAATCGGACTTTAGTAAAAATAAAGTTTGCATTAAGCGTTATTCCCTCTATTGTGTACTTGCTCGATTGTAATCATGTATCAATGTCCAGGGCTGACCGGTTAGCACACAACAAAAACTTTTCACTGTACCTCGGTACACACGACAATAACCTAAACTGAGTCTTAGAGTAGGTTGCAATGTGAAACTAAATAGTTGTGAAACAGGTTCATTTTGCATCCTTTCTGAATATTAGTGAAAGCCAACATCACTTTGCACCAATCAAGTGCATTACATCCAACCTATTAGAGCTTGAATTCGTTTTACTTAAAATACCAGAATCTTGGATTATTTTATTTAAGGGCAGGTTCAACAAAAAAAACACTGAACACCTGACACTTGGGCTATAGAAAATCATTCTTAAAGTGATTGGTTGAACGGAGAGAAAGAACTGCAGATGTTGGTTTACAAAAAAAATTCCAAAGTACTGGAGTATCTCAGCGGGTGAAGCAGCATCTCTGGAGAACATGGATAGATGTTGTTTTGGGTCAGGACCCTTCAGGATCTACAACTTCATGTGACCACGGATGCTCTGTTTGTACGTATCCCCGTCACTTGCGAGGGTTTTCTCTGGATGCTCCGGTTTTCTCCCACAAAGACGTACTTGTAAATTGATCCTAGTGGCTGTCGGTGGGCCGAAGGGCCTGTTTCTGCACTGTATCTCTAAACTAAACACCTCAGAAAATGTTTACTACATGTGTGCTATAAGCTGTATGCCCAATGAGCAAAGGTGACACGTGCCAGTCTGAAGAAGGGTCTTGACCAGAAAAGTCACCTATTCCTTCTCTCCACAGATGCTGCCTCACCCGCTGAGTTTCTCCAGCATTTTTTGACTACTTTAAAACATAGACGATTCTAAAGCCAATTGACAAGATGGATGTTGAGAGAATCGGATGATTTTTTGTTGAAAAGTCTTTTGAGATGTTTTTGATTCCACTCAATGGTACTTTCCACATTTAACTGTATGGGAAGGCAATCAACTGCTGGCTATGTAATCATTTGAGTCTGCAATAGGCAAAACAACTTTTCAATTCAACATCCTTTCATTTTCAATCCTTCATAACAAGAGGATTTCAGTATGGGAGTAAAGAGGTTCTTCTGCAGTTGTACAGGGCTCTGGTAAGACCACATCTGGAGTATCGTGTACAGTTTTGATCTCCTAATTTGAGGAAGGACATCCTTGTGATTGAGGCAGTGCAGTGTAGGTTCACGAGATTGATCCCTGGGATGGCGGGACTGTCATATGAGGAAAGATTGAAAAGACTAGGCTTGTATTCACTGGAGTTTAGAAGGATGAGGGGAGATCTTATAGAAACATATAAAATTATAAAAGGACTGGACAAGCAAGATGCAGGAAAAATGTTCCCAATGTTATGCAAGTCCAGAACCAGGGGCCACAGTCTTAGAATAAATGAAGGCCATTTAAGACTAAGGTGAGAAATAAAAAAAATTCACCCAGAGAGTTGTGAATTTGTGGAATTCCCTGCCACAGAGGGCAGTGGAGGCCAAACCACTGGGTGGGTTTAAGAGAGAGTTAGATAGAGCTCTAGGGGCTAGTCGAATCAAGGGATATGGGTTATTGATTGGGGACGATCAGCCATGATCACAATTAATGCCAGTGCTGGCTTGAAGGGCCGAATGGCCTCCTCCTGCACCTATTTTCTAGGTTTCTATATATATATGTGCTGATATTTTACTTGATGCAAAATTGTGTTGAATCAGGACCCCTCTGGAGCATTCTGTCCAGCCCAGGTTAACATATTTTAGAATATGTTCCAAAGAGGTACACACAAAATTTTCTGCAATATTTCCAGGGATGATGGGTTTTAGCTGTGATCTTCAAATGGAGAAATTTGTGACATTTCCATTGCAATTACCAACATCATTCCTTCAAATCTTCAAGATTCAAGAGTGAAAGGATTTGAGTATAAGAGCAGGGAGGTTCTACTGCAGTTGTACAGGGTTTGGTGAGACCACACCTGGAGTATTGCGTACAGTTTTGGTCTCCTAATCTGAGGAAAGACATTCTTGCCATAGAGGGAGTACAGAGAAGGTTCACCAGACTGGTTCCTGCGATGTCAGGACTTTCATATGAAGAAAGACTGGATAGACTCGGCTTGTACACGCTGGAATTCAGAAGATTAAGGGGGGATCTTATAGAAACTTACAAAATTCTTAAGGGGTTGATGCAGGAAGATTATTCCCGATGTTGAGGAAGTCCAGAACAAGGGGTCACAGTTTAAGGATAAGAGGGAAGTCTTTTAGGACCGAGATGAGAAAATCATTTTTTTATACAGAGAGTGGTGAATCTGTGGAATACTCTGCCACAGAAGGCAGTTGACGCCAGTTCATTGGCTATATTTAAGAGGGAGTTAGATGTGGCCCTTGTGGCTAAAGGGATCAGGGGGTATGGCGAGAAGGCAGGGATGGGATACTGAATTGGATGATCAGCCATGATCATATCGAGTGGCGGTGCAGGCTCGAAGGGCCGAATGGCCTACTCCTGCACCTATTTTCTATGTTTCTAAGAGAGTTTATTGTCATGTGTCCCGTATAGGACGATGAAATTCTTGCTTTGCTTCAGCACAACAGAATTACGGAAGCCATGAATTCTATCATATAAAGCGAAATCAGTCTGCTCTGTGTGCCACGATCATCTCATAAATATTTTTCTGGGCATTTTGGCAACTGTAACATTTTAAATGACCACTATAATGATTAGAGCTAAGGGCATTACCAGAGCCCCCACACACCCACAATTTGGACTGTTTATACTGCTTAACTCTGGGAGGAGGTACCGCAGCATGAAGAGCGGGACAACCAGGTTCTGCAACAGCTTCATCCCCCAGGCCATAAGATTACTGAACAATCAACAAAACCGAGGCTAGAACCTTTTAAATATCGACACTTTTTAAAAACTTTTTATATATATTTATTTTACAGAACCATGCACATGAGGCATTTTTATGGACGCACCTAGCACTTTTTACTATTACCTGATTTTGGAGAGCAAATGCAACGAAATTTCGTTCAAGGTGCACTGTGTCTAGGTGTATATCTGAATGACAATAAAGTTTTCATTCATTCATCACTCATGCATTCATTCATGCCTGCATTCATTCATGCATGCATTCATTCATGCATTCATTCATTCATTCATTCATGCATTCATTCATTCATACATTCATTCATTCATACATTCATTCATGCATTCATTCATTCATTCAAGATTGATTGATTGAGAGGTACAGCATGAACACATGGACCTTTGGTCCACCGAGTCCACGCTGACCACTGATCAGTTCTAAGTCGCCCTATTTTCTCGCCCACTCCCTGCGCACCAAGGGGAATTTTAGAAGCCAATTAACCTCGAGATCTTTAGAGGCAAAGCACCCGGAGGAAATCCATGCGGTCACAGGGAGAACAAGCAAACACCACACAGACAGCACCCAAGGTCAGGATCGAACCCGGGTCCCTGGTGCTGTGAGGCAGCAGCTCTACCAGTTGCACCGCCGTGCCACCTATGTGTAAAATGTATGCTGTACAGTCAAACAGCACGAAAACAGACCATTCGGCCCAACTCGCCCTTGCCGACCAATGTGCCCCGTCTAAGTTAGCCCCTGCTTGCAATTCTTCAGTTTTACACAACATAGCAAGGTGCACAAAATCATGAGAGGAATAGATCGGGTAGATGCACAAAGTCTCTTGCCCAGAGTAGGCGAATCGAGGACCAGGGGACATAGGTTTATGGTGAAAAGATTTAATAGGAATCTGAGGGGTACCATTTCACACAAAGGGTGGTGGGTGTATGGAACAAGCTGCCAGAGGAGGTAGTTGAGGCTGGGACTATCCTAACATTTAAGAAACAGTTAGACAGATACATGGCTTGGACAGGTTTAGAGGGATATTAAACACAACAATGAATAAGCTCAGAACTGCAAAGCACTATATAATTATTGCACTATATTTGTTATTTATTGAACTTTTCCTTTTTTTTTCTCTTCCCCCTGTTATGTACCATGTTTACATATTCACACATTCTGTTGTGCTGCAGCAAATAAGAATTTCATTGTCCCATCCGGGACATATGGCAATAAAACACTCTTGACTCTTGGATATGGCCCATACGCATGCAGGTGGGACTTTGTTAGCCGGTGGGAGGCAAGTTGTACCTAAAGGTCTGTTTCCACACTGTATCACTCCATAGCAGTCAAAAGTGTAAAGTTAGTTACCTTAAAGTGAACTATAACGTTCCACGGCAGTGCAGCGTTCGATGCATGCAGATCGAAAAGTAAGCCAATGGGATAATGCCTGATGAAAAACAAAAGGAAACAAGACTGGTAACTGAAAACAGAAAATTATATCTCGTGCAATCATCATCGGAAACATTTTCTGAATATTTCTAATACTGTGATTAAAAATAAGTTCATTGCCCACACATATTATTCATCCGAGCACAAAAACATCACTTGAATGGTACGTAACACTAGAACATTTTGGCTTAACAATTACACATTGGTCACAAATAAACGAACAATGTGAAAACATCGGAAAAGTTTGGTGTCGACAGCGGTATTTCTATATGAAAGCTGTAGTACCGGTTTTACTTTTAAAGTTTTTGAGTGTAGTTTGTTATATTATTCATGGTATTGCTATCATATTTTTGTCGACCTTCGATTTTTCCAGCATCTGCAGTTCTTTCTTAAACATTTCATCTACTCCACTGCGATATCTCCTCAAGGTTTGCCTAATTTGAAGAAGTTCTGCTCCACTCTCCGAAGCCGCCTCTTCCTTTCTTCTTCCCGACCCCACCCCCCACATCAATCTGAAGAAGGGTCTCGGCCCGAAACGTCACCTATTCCTTTGCTCCATAGATGCTGCCTCACCCGCTGAGCTTCTCCAGCATTTTTGTCTACCTACTAATATACTAAGGTCGGCACAGTGGCACAGCGGTAGAGTTGCTCCCTTATAATGCCAGGGCCCTGTGTTCGATCCTGACTACGGATAATGTCTGTATGGTCAGTAACAGGATCGGTCCGAGTCAGCATGGATTTACGAAGGGGAAATCATGCTTGACTAATCTTCTGGAATTTTTTGAGGATGTAACTAGGAAAATGGACAAGGGAGAGCAAGTGGATGTACTGTACCTAGACTTTCAGAAAGCATTTGATAAGGTCCCACATAGATTAGTGGGCAAAATTTAGGGCACATGGTATTGGGGGTAGAGTGCTGACATGGATAGAAAATTGGTTGGCAGACAGGAAACAAAGAGTAGGGATTAACGGGTCCTTTTCAGAATGGCAGGCAGTGACTAGTGGGGTACCGCAAGGCTCGGTGGTGGGTGGTAATCGTGTGTTGTCTTTCTGCTAACTGGATAGAACGCAACAAATGCTTTTCACCGTACCTCGGCACACAAAACATTAAATTAAACTAGACTGAACTATCCATGTACCTATTTAAACGTTGTCTCAACTACCTCCTCCGACAGTTCCATACTGTTCCATATCTGAGCCTTGGACCAGTGTTTTTCCCAGCATTGATCCAGGCATGGTTTCCCACAGTAGGCTCACCGCCTGGCACATAAGCAAATGGCAAGGGCAGCCAAGGGCCTCTTACATCACAAGTTGTTTGGTTTACAGAAACAGCATGGACATAGGCTCTTCAGCCTACCGAGCACTCCAACCAGCGAACACCCATTCACACTGGTTCTCTCTTATCTTGCAAGTCGACACAAGTCATAGAAGTAGAATTAGGCCATTCGGCCCATCTAGTCCGCCATTCAATCATGGCTGATCTCTGCCTCCTAATCCCATAACCTTTGCCTTCTCCCCATAACCCTTGACACCCGTTCTAATCAAGAATTTGTCCATCTCTGCCTTAAAGATATCCAGACTTGGCCTCCACATCCCTCTATGGCAATGAGTTCCACAGATTAACTACCCTCCAACTAAAGTTCCTCCTCACCTCCTTTCTAAAGGGGCGCCCTTTAATTCTGAAGCTATGACCTCTGGTCCTAGAGTCTCCCACCAGTGGAGACATCCTCTCCACATCCACTCTATCCGTGCCGTTCATTATTCTGTAACAATCTCACTTTCTCATCCACTCCCTACACATGAGGGCAGCGTGCAAGTATTTTCTTTACACAGACACCAATTAACCTACAAACCCACCCGTCTCTGGGATGAGGCAAGAAACCGGGGGACACGAAGGAAACCCACACGCAGACACCAAGTTCAATCTCCACACAGACAAGGTCCGAGGTCAGGATCGAACCCGGGTGCCTGGCACTGTGAGGCAGCAGCCTGACGCACAGCGCCACTGTGCCGCCCTGGGTGTCCAGACACGTGCAGGATTGATAGCAGTGAGGCCCACCCCACTTCCAACTCAGCAGCTGCCATGCCTAGAATTTATATTCTCCGATTGTGAATGGCTAAAAACGCCAAAAGATTTGTGATGTTCAGAACCGGATGTTAAAAAAATGTTCAAGTTATGTCGGCACAAGGAATGCAAATGCTGGATTCCTGGCGGCTGTCACTCTACTCAACAACGTACCTCGGTGACTGCCAATCACCACCCCCCCACCCCCCCGGACTCTTATTAATTATTAATTATTCAAATCATTTGCTATGTCGCTCTTCCAGGGAGATGCTAAATGCATTTCGTTGTCTCTGTACTGTACACTGACAATGACAATTAAAATTGAATCTGAATCTGAATCTGGAGCCAAAAGTACACCCATACACAAGTATGCATACAAACAAACAAATAAACACACACACACACACACAGACACAGACATACAGAGAGGCACAGTGGCGCAACGGTAGAGTTGCTGCCTAAAGGGCTTGTCCCACTGTACGAGCTAATTCAAGAGTTCTCCCGAGTTTCCCCTGATTCGAATTACGGTAATAGCCACTCATGGGTACTCGGGACCGTTGTGGACATTTTTTAACATGTTGAAAAATCTTCACGAGCTTACCGCGTTTCCCGAATACCTGCCGTTAGTGTTACGAGCCGCTAAGAGACGTCCCGAGCTCCTACGTACATTCTATGTGCTTACCACGAGTTTGATTTTTTTTTAAACTCGGGAGAGCTTTTGAATTAGCTTGTACAGTGGGACAGCCCCTTTACAGCGCCAGAGACCCGGGTTTGACCCTGACCAAGGATGCTGTATGTGCAGAGTTTGTACGTTCTCCCTGAAAACCGTGTGGGTTTTATTCACGTGCTCCGGTTTCCTCCCACACTCCAAAGACGTACAGGTTTGTAGGTTAATTGGCCTATAAATTGTCCCAAGTGTGTAGGGTATATATATAACTAGTGCAATAGGGATCGTTGGTCGGCACAGACTTATGTGGACCGAAGGACCTTCATAAGTTCACAAGTGGTAGGAACTGAATGAGGCCAATCGGCCCATCAAGTCTACTCCACCATTCAATCATGGCTGATCTATCTTTTCCCCTTAACCCCATTCTCCCCATAACCTCTGACACCCATACTAATCAAGAATCTATCTGTCTCTGACTTAAAAATATCCATTGACTTGGCCTCCACAGCCTTCTGTGGCAAATATTTCCAGATTGACCATCCCCTAACTAACAAAGACCTATTTCTGCGCGGTGTCTCTGCGCATAACTGCCCCCTCCATCGACTCTTTTAAGTCGAGATTTAAAACTCATCTTTACTCCCAAGCCTCTCTTGGTGTCCTCTGAGGGAGGGCTATATGTATGTATTTATGTATGTATTTAATCTATGAACCACTGTTGTATACGTTAGTACCTCCACCAATTGTAAAGCACTTTGATCAACGAGAGTTGTTTTTTAAATGTCCTATAGAAATAAAAGTGACTTGACTTGAAGTAAACTAAACGCACACGGAGTTTGATGAAGCCAATTAACAGGTTGAAATACATTTGCTTTTGCTTGTCTTTCTCCCAACAAACCATTTCCCCCACTGATTATAGAAACATAGAAACATAGAAATTAGGTGCAGGAGTAGGCCATTCGGCCCTTCGAGCTTGCACCGCCATTCAATATGATCATGGCTGATCATCCAACTCAGTATTCCATACCTGCCTTCTCTCCATACCCTCTGATCCCCTTGGCCACAAGGGCCACATCTAACTCCCTCTTAAATATAGCCAATGAACTGGCCTCAACTACCCTCTGTGGCAGAGAGTTCCAGAGATTCACCACTCTCTGTGTGAAAAAGTTCTCCTCATCTCGGTTTTTAAAGGATTTCCCCTTATCCTTAAGCTGTGACCCCTGTGATTATAATGTGCTTGCTCTACTTGCACCCGTTTAACATACTGCAGCTTCATTAGACCCATTTCCCTCCCAAGAACGAGGATATCTCCAGATGTTGGCCATGTCCCACTGAACAAGCACAGAGTCTAACACAACGTGTGGGAAGGAACTGCAGGTGCTGGTTTCAATCGGAGATAGACACAAAATGCTGGAGTAACTCAGTGGGCCAGGCAGCATCTCTGCAGAAAAGAGAAAATAGGTACCGTTTTAAGTCAAGACTCCTTTTCAAACTCTGCCGGAACTTCAAGCAACCCTTACTTTCCCTCTCTCTTCCCGTCCCTCCCCCCCCATCCTAATTCTCCTACTAGTTTCACTGTCCTCCTGTTTAATTTTACGGCCTGTATGCCTCGTTGTCACCTTCCCTTGTTGCAATCATCCACCAATGAACCATTTCATATTTCCAAGATCATCGTCTGCTTTGATCTGTTCCGTTCACACCTCACATGTTCTTTGTACCCTTCCACAGCTCCACAGAATCCCTCTCCCACATTCTCAGTCTGAAGAAGGTTCTTGACCAGAAACGTCACCCATGCCCAGAAAGGGAGAGTCAAGAGAGTTTTATTGTCATGTGTCCCGCATAGGACAATGACATTCTTGCTTGCTGCAGCACAACAGAATATGCAAACATAATACAGAACAGGAGATAAAAGCTCAGTATTCTTCTGCAGTAGTATAGGGCTCTGGTGAGACCACATCTGGTGAAACATCACCTATTCCTTCTCTCCATAGATGCTGCCTCACCTGCTGAGTTTCTCTAGCATTTTTTGTCTACTTTAAAACATAGACGATTCTGAAGCCAATTAACAGGATGGATGTTGAGAGAATTTAATAAAGTCGGATCTTTTTTTTTTTAAAAAGGCATTTGAGATGTTTTTGATTCCACTCAATGGTACTTTCCACATTTAACTGTATGGCAAGGCAATCGACTGCTGGCTATGCAATCATTTGAGTCGGCAATAGGCAAAACACCTTTTCAATTCAACATCCTTTCATTTTCAATCCTTCATAACAAGAGGATTTCAGTATGGGAGTAAAGAGGTTCTTCTGCAGTTGTATAGGGCTCTGGTGAGACCACATCTGGAGTATCGTGTACAGTTTTGGTCTCCTAATTTGAGGAAGGACATCCTTGTGATTGAGGCAGTGCAGCGTAGGTTCACGAGATTGATCCCTGGGATGGCGGGACTGTCATATGAGGAAAGATTGAAAAGACTAGGCTTGTATGCACTGGAGTTTAGAAGGATGAGGGGTGGATCTTATAGAAACATATAAAATTATAAAAGGACTGGACAAGCTGGATGCAGGAAAAATGTTCCCAATGTTGGGGCGAGTCCAGAACCAGGGGCCACAGTCTTAGAATAAAGGGGAGGCCATTTAAGACTGAGGTGAGAAAAAACTTTTTAACCCAGAGAGTTGTGATTTTACGGAATTCCCTGCCACAGAGGGCAGTGGAGGCCAAGTCACTGGATGGATTTAAGAGAATTAAATAGAGCTCTAGGGGCTAGTGGAGTCAAGGGATATGTGGAGAAGGCAGGCACGGGTTATTGATAGGGGACGATCAGCAGTGATCACAATGAATGGCGGTGCTGGCTCGAAGGGCCGATTTGCCTCCTCCTGCACCTATTTTCTATGTTTCTATATAACCATAGACCATATACATATACACAATAAATAAACAGATAAAGTGCAATGGTATTAATACTCTTATTTGTTTGATGTTGTGTTTACTAGCCCGATGGTTATGTAACGTCACCCATTCCTTCCCTCCAGTTATTCTGCCTGTCCCACTGAGTTACTCCAGCATTTTGTGTCTACCATTCTACCAGGCAGTCTGAAGAAGGCTCCTGACCAGAAACATCACCCATTCCTTCTCTCCAGAGAGATGCTGCCTGTCCCGCTGAGTTACTCCAGCATTTTTGTATGTATCATCAGCGTCGAACAAACCTGGCAATGTAGATTTCTTGTTCCTGGCCTTCTGCCAAACAAAGAGACCGTTGACAATAAGTTGTGAATGGAACAGCTTAGAGCATTTCCTTCAATACATCTGATGCAGAGTTCAGCTTCAAATTCACCCAAAACCACTTCAAACGCACCATGACTAGTGACCTGAAACCAATGCTCCAGCCTCTAAATTTTCTCAGTCGTAACTGAAATATCTATTGTAACTGTTAACCGATGTTTCAAAGTCATGTTCTTTCTCATTCATTTATTTTAAAATTCTTGCCCTAGTTCAGTGGAGTTACCACATCTATTCTATCCCTAAAGTTGCATTCCTAGACTATCAATGAAGAAGAATCTGTAATCAACTGGCTGATTAAGTGGAGAAACGTATCAAGTCCCTAGTATGTGGAGAAACAAGAAACTGTAGATGGACACAAAGTGCTGGAGTAACTCAGCGGGTCAGGCAGCAACCCTGGAGAAAAGGAATGGGTGGCGTTTTGGGTCGGGACCCTTCTTCGAGCGTCACCTATTCCTTTTTTCCAGAGATGCTGCCTGATCTGCTGAGTCCAGCCAGAGATGCTCACACCTACTGTACAGGCACACTGCGTTACAGACAAGTATGCTTTAGAGTGATGTTTACTCTCTGGACATTTATTCCAGACTCGGTATTCAAAGTAAAGTTAAAAGTTCTGCTGTGTTAACCTGCATTGTTAAAACTTAATAAAACACCACTGGAATTAAGGAATTGGTGAAATCTGAAGAAGTGTTCTGACCTGCAATGTCACCTATTCCTTTTAATTTTAATAAGCCCTTAAGATAGACAGAAAGTGCCGGAGTAACTTAGTGCGTCTGGCAGCAACTCTGGACAGAAATGATAGGTGATGTTTCAGGTCTGGGCTCCTCTTCAGACTCTAGATTCTGGACTCTAAAGAAGGGTCCCGATCCAAAACGTCATCCAGAGATGCTGCCTGACCCGCTGTGTTACCAGCTTTTAGTCTATCTTCAGTATTAACCAACATCTGCAGTTCCTTCCGACACCAGTGGAATTAGATTTTACTTATCCAGTCATGATGTCTGAAACATAGAAACATAGAAAATAGGTGCAGGAGTATGCCATTCGGCCCTTCGAGCCTGCACCGCCATTCAATATGATCATGGCTGATCATCCAACTCAGTATCCCGTACCTGCCTTTTCTCCATACCCCCTGATCCCTTTAGCCATAAGGGCCACATCTAACTCCCTCTTAAATATAGCCAATGAACTGGCCTCAACTACCTTCTGTGGCAGAGAATTCCACAGATTCACCACTCTGTGTAAAAAATGATTTTCTCATCTCGGTCCTAAAAGATTTCCCCCTTATCCTTAAACTGTGACCCCTTGTTCTGGACTTCCCCAACATCGGGAACAATCTTCCTGCATCTAGCCTGTCCAACCCCTTAAGAATTTTGTAAGTTTCTATAAGATCCCCCCTCAATCTTCTAAATTCTAGCGAGTACAAGCCGAGTCTATCCAGTCTTTCTTCATATGAAAGTCCTGCCATCCAGGAATCAGTCTGGTGAACCTTCTCTGTACTCCCTCTATGGCAAGAATGTCCTTCCTCTTGAAGGAGGGTCTCAACCCAAAATGTCACCTATTCCTTTTCTCCAGAGATGCTATCTGACCCGCTGAGTTACTCCAGCTTTTTGTGTCTATCTGTGATTTTACGAATGTCATTAGCGATGCAAACATTTATAAAACATCTTTGATTGCATTGTCGAGGTTTATTAATGGCTCTGAATTACCTCAGAATTACAAGAAAAAATCCTCCCATGATACATTCAACATGTCGCAATCTCTGAATTTTGTTTTCGCACAAGGGGAAAGAATCAATCATGTCTGAAGTGCAACGGTGATTTCTTTAAAATTTCTTTGTAAATACGAATGGAAAGTTTCCATGCTAGCATAAGGCAAATGTGGTTGAAGAGGACTATTTTTCAAAGGCCAGCAAACCAGATAGAAACCCTAGTACACAGGAAGATGATTGATCATGGCATAGCTCTGCCCACAAAAACCATCTCCACTTCTTAGCAGCTCCACCAAATAGCATTCACTATCAATGGGTGTCTGCAAAAGCTTCACCTCTGAAGAAACGCTGTTGCTTCTAGAGAATCAACAACCCTGCTGAGAACAAGGCCATAGAAATGTTTCTTTGCAGTTTTCTCAACTGCTATTGATGAAAGTGCTGATGTAAAAGATTTGGCTCAGAAATGATCATTTGTGGAATAAGAGAGAGCTAGATCGGGCTCTTAAAAATAGCGGAATCAGGGGATATGGGGAGAAGGCAGGAACGGGGTACATTGAATGGCGGTGCTGGCTCGAAGGGCCAAATGGCCTACTCCTGCAACTTTGTCTATTGAATAGTAGAATTAGGCCATTTGGCCCATTAAGTCTACTCCGCCATTCAATCGTGGCTGATCTATCTCTCTCTCCTAATTCCATTCTCCTGCCTTTTCCCCATAACCTCTAACACCCGTACTAATCAAGAATCTATCTATCTCTGCCGTACAAAATATCCACTGACTTGGCCTCTGTAGCCTTTTGATACAGGAATGGAAGTTCCCGAGGTTGGGGGAGTCCAGAACCAGGGGCCACAGTTTAAGAATAAGGAGTAAGCCATTTAGAACGGGGACGAGGAAACACTTTTTCTCACAGAGAGTGGTGAGTCTGTGGAATTCTCTGCCTCAGAGGCCGGTGGAGGCCGGTTCTCTGGATGCTTTCAAGAGAGAGCTAGATAGGGCTCTTTAAAATAGTGGAGTCAGGGGATATGGAGAGAAGGCAGGATCAAGGGTACTGATTGGGGATGATCAGCCATGATCACATTGAATGGCGGTGCTGGCACGAAGGGCTGAATGTCCTACTCCTGCACCTATTGTCATGTTCATAAGTTCTGGGAGCAGAATTAGGCTATTCGGCCCATTAAGTCTACGCCGTCATTCAATCATGACTGATCAATCTTTCCGTCCCAACCCCATTCTCCTGCCTTCCCACCATAACCCTTGACACCCTTAGTAATCGAGAATCGGCCAATGTCTGCTTTGAAAATACCCAATGGCTTGGCCTCCACAGCCTTCTGTGGCAATGAATTCCACAGATTCACCACCCTCTGACTAAAGAAACTCCTCCTCGTCTCCTTTCTAAGGAAAGTGTTCAGTGCTGCTGGGGAGACAGGAATACGACCCCTTCTAGCTGTTGAAGAGAATAATAGAAAACTGGATGTGGATTGCTCCTGGGACTTGTGAAGTTATGAATTTGTATATTAATGATTTGGACGAGGGAATTGAAGGCTTTGTGGCCAGGTTTGCGCATGATACGAAAATAGTTGGAAGGGCAGGTAGTGTAGAGAAAGCAGGGATCTGCAGAAGGACGGACAGGTTGGGAGAGTGGGCATAAAAGTGGCAGTTGGAGTGTAGTGTAGCAAAGTGGGGAGCCATGCATTTTGGTCATAGGAATAAAGGCGTAGACTATTTTCTAAATGGGGAGAGAATCCAGAAATGGGAGGTGCAAAGGTACTTGGGAGTGCTGGTAAAAGGATTCCCAAAAAGTTAATCTGCAAGTCAACTCGGTCGTAAAGAAAGCAAACTCAATAACCATATAACAATTACAGCACGGAAACAGGCCATCTCGACCCTTCTGGTCCGTGCGAACACATAATCTCCCCTAGTCCCATATACCTGCGCTCAGACCATAACCCTCCATTCCCTTCCCATCCATATAACTATCCAATTTATTTTTAAATGATAAAAACGAACCTGCCTCCACCACCTTCACTGGAAGCTCATTCCACACAGCTACCACTCTCTGAGTAAAGAAGTTCCCCCTCATGTTACCCCTAAACTTCAGTCCCTTAATTCTCAAGTCATGTCCCCTTGTTTGAATCTTCCCTACTCTCAGTGGGAAAAGCTTTTCCACGTCAACTCTGTCTATCCCTCTCATCATTTTAAAAACCTCTATCAAGTCCCCCCTTAACCTTCTGCGCTCCAAAGAATAAAGCCCTAACTTGTTCAGCCTTTCTCTGTTAGTTGCTGAAACCCAGGCAACATTCTAGTAAATCTCCTCTGTACTCTCTCTATTTTGTTGACATCCTTCCTATAATTAGGCGACCAAAATTGTACACCATACTCCAGAATTGGCCTCACCAATGCCTTGTACAATTTTAACATTACATCCCAATTTCTATACTCAATGCTCTGATTTATAAAGGCCAGCACACCAAAAGCTTTCTTTACCACCCTATCTACATGAGATTCCACTTTCAGGGAACTGTGCACAGTTATTCCCAGATCCCTCTTTTCACCTACATTCTTCAATTCCCTACCAATACTAGCATTTATTTCAAGAGGGCTTGTGTAGAAAACCAGGGATGTAACGCTGAGGCTCTATAAGGCCGCATTTTGAATATTCGGAGCAAATTTGGGCACCATATCTGAGGAAGGATGTTCTGGCTCTGGAGAGGGTCTAGAGGTTTACCAGGATGATCCCAGGAATGAGTACATATGCTCCAGGAATGCTACAGGAAGGTTGTCTTTAGTAGTTAATTCTGAAACCAGCAGCGTACAGGCGACTCCCCGTGTCAGCAGCGGGTGGAGGTAGGGGTTGGTCTCCCTCAGAAACATTCACAGAGTCAGAGTCTAACAGTGTGGAAACAGGCCCAGCTTGCCCACACCGACCAAAATGTCCCACCCGCCTGGGACATTGGCCCATACCCATATCATAATTTCACTTAATATGAATCTGCGTCATCCGTACATTATAAAAACTATAAATAAAAATGGTACTTCTGATCACGTTCATCTGGGCCCAGTTTTGTGCAGTGGAACATGAGAAGAGGGAAATGTCATATAGTTCACTCTAAACATTGTATGTTATTAAACTTGGAATATGGTGGTACAGAATCTCAGCCCCTCACAGCGCCAGAGATCCCGGTTCTGACTATTGGTGCTGCCTGTACGGAGTTTGCACATTCTCCCCGTGGGTTTTCCCTGGGTGCTTCGGTTTTTCCGACACTTCAAAGATCACCAGACTGATTCGTGGGATGTCAGGACTGTCTTATGAAGAAAGACTGGATAGACTTGGTTTATACTCCGTAGAATTTAGGAAGATTGAGAGGGGATCTTATAGAAACTTACAAAATTTTTAAGGGGTTGGACAGGCTAGATGCAGGAAGATTGTTCCCGATGTTGGGGAAGTCCAGGACAAGGGGTCACAGCTTAAGGATAAGGGGGAAATCCTTTAAAACCGAGATGAGAAGAACTTTTTTCACACAGAGAGTGGTGAATCTCTGGAACTCTCTGCCAGAGGGTAGTTGAGGCCAGTTCATTGGCTATATTTAAGAGGGAGTTAGATGTGGCCCTTGTGGCTAAGGGGATCAAGGGGTATGGAGAGAAGGCAGGTACGGGATACTGAGTTGGATGATCAGCCATGATCATATTGAATGGCGGTGCAGGCTCGAAGGGCCGAATGGCCTGCTCCTGCACCTAATTTCTATGTTTCTATGTTTCTATGTACAGGTTTGTGGGTTAATTGGCTTTGGTAAAAATCGTATTGTATTTTGTATTGTTGTATTCAATTTATTGTCATTATCTCCTATTAGAGACAACAAAATGAATTTTCCTTACAGTCAAGTATCATAAAAAATAAATAATAAAGAAATAAAACATATTAAAATAAAAAAAATAAAAAATTAAATTAAATTAAACATTTGTTTTTAAAAGCACAAACACAGAAGTCCACGACACAACATAACTACAACACAGCACAGTGTAAATTGTCCCTGGTGTGCAAGTTTGCACAGCACACAACGTCATTTTATGCTGTGTTTTAGCACCATCTACTGGTTAAACCATCACTGCATGGAGAATATATAAAACAATGCACATGGAAGGCAAGGTCATATTTTGTCTGCAGGTGAATCAATAGATTGGTGGAACACCCCAGAAAGAAGACCAGTATTGTCCCAACAATCGCACAAATTCACTTCCTAGTTATATACCAGCTTAGCAATTATAAGATGAAACCATCCCTAATGTGGCTCATCCTGGTACTTCAAGACCAACTATAATTTGCTCCAAGCCAATCTCAGTCACACAGCACAGAAACAGGCCCTACAGCCCAATTCATTCACGCTGGCCAATATTCAATAGTCTCATTTGCCTGCCTTGGGCCCATATCCCCCTAAACCTTTCCTATCCATGTACCTGGCCCAGTGCCTTTTAAATGTTGAAAGACACAAAATGCTGGAGTAACTCAGTGGGTCAGGCAGCCTCTGTGGAGAAAAGGAATAGGTGACGTTTCGTGTCGAAAGCCTTCATCAGACTGAGAGTCAGGGAGTGGGAAAGTACCCATACAGGTAACATAGAAACATAGAAACATCGAAAAGAGGTGCAGGAGTAGGCCATTCGGCCCTTCGAGCCTGCACCGCCATTCAATATGATCATGGCTGATCATCCAACTCCGTATCCTGTACCTGCCTTCTCTCCATACCCCCTGATCCCTTTAGCCACAAGAGCCACATCTAACTCTCTCTTAAATATAGCCAATGAACTGGCCTCAACTACATTCTGTGGCAGAGAATTCCAGAGGTTCACCACTCTCTGTGTGAAAAATGTTTCCGGCACTTTTGAAAAACTGGTACAGCCGGCAGTGAAGAAAGCAAATGGCATGTTGGCCTTCATAACAAGAGGAGTTCAGTATAGGAGCAAAGAGTTTAAGAAGGAACTGCAGATGCTGGAAAATTGAAAGTAGACAAAAGTGTTGGAGAAACTCAGCAGGTGCAGCAGCATCTATGGATTGAAGGAAATAGGCAACATTTCGGGCCGAAACCCTTCTTCAGACCTAAGAAGCAAAAAGGTCCTTCTGCAGTTGTGCAGGGCCCTATTGAGACCATACCTGGAGTATTGTGTGCAGTTTAGGTCTCCAAATTTGAGGATGGGCATTTTTGCTATTGAGGGAGTGTAGCCTAGGTTCAACAGGTTAATTCCCGGGACTGTCATATGCTGATAGAATGGAGCGGCTGGGCTTGTATACTCTGGAATTTAGAAGGATGAGAGGATATCTTATTGAAACATATAGGATTATTCAGGGTTTAGACACGCTAGAGGCAGGAAACATGTTCCTGATGTGGGGGGGGGGGGGAGTCCAGAACCAGGGGCCACAGTCTAAGAATAAGGGGTAAGCCATTTAGAACGGAAATGAGGAAGAACTTTTTCACCCAGAGAGTTGTGAGTCTGTCGAATTCTCTGCCTCAGATGGCAGTGGAGGCCGGTTCTCTGGATGCTTTCAAGATAGAGTTAGATAGAGCTCTTAAAGATAGCGGAGTCAGGGGATATGGGAAGAAGGCAGGAACGAGGTACTGATTGTGGATGATCAGCCATGATTACATTGAATGGCGTTGCTGGCTCAAAGGGCCGAATAGCCTACTCCTGCACCTATAGTCTATTGTCTATTTATTTCACTACTAAATCGGTGCAAAGGTACTCGTGCTCTGAGCAAGCACCAGAGGCCAGTTCATTGGCTATATTTACGAGGGAGTTAGATGTGGCCCTTGTGTGGCTAAAGGGATCAGGGGGTATGGAGAGAAGACAGGTACAGGATACTGAGTTGGATGATCAGCCATGATCATATTGAATGGCGGTGCAGGCTCGAAGGGCCGAATGGCCCACTCCTGCACCTATTTAAAAAAATAAAAAATAAAATAAAAAAATAAGAAAAATAAAAAAGGTATTGAATTGATATTAATAAAGTATGCTTTCAGCAGAATTATGATGTGTATTTTAGCAGTGGATTGAGCAGTTCTGCACAACATTGATTGGAAACTTACCACTTCAGAGGTGCACCTTCATATTCAAACCACATCTCTCCCACATCCTCTTGCCTCATAACTTTCTGGAAGTGTTTTTTAACTTTGTCCGTGACGAGCATTAGGTAGCTGACCCTTGGTAGAAGCAGCTGGAAATAAGTTTCAAAGTTACAAATGTTACTGCTTCAAAAGGAACGCTAGTTTACTAAAAACAATGACTAGCTGGTAAATGTCTTGGGAGTCAGTGAAGTGAATAAATGACATCTACACGCCTAGTTTTGTTGTCCCATAGTTTAACAGTGTAAAAGGCACTTTAGATTCTGATGTGGCATTAGGATAGGGTTTTTTGGTTAGACATTTAGTTTGTAAGTTTGTTAATGTGTAGATAGCTTATTACTGAATAAGAAGTTAGTTAATGTTCAGATGGATGGCACAATGGTAGAGTTGCTGCCTTACAGCGCCAGATTTCAGGGTTCGATCCTGACTAGCGGTGCACAGTTTGTACTTTCTCCCTGTGACCGCATGGGTTTTCCCTGGGTGTTCTGGATTCCTCCCATATTCTAAAGACGTACAGGTTTGTAAGTTAATTGGGTTTGGTAAAAATTGTAAAATTGTCCCGAGTGTTTGTAGTGTGTGCTAGTCATAGAGTCATAGAGATACACAGTGTGGAAACAGGCCCTTCAGCCCAACTCACCTACACGGGCCAACAATGTCCCAGCTGCATTAGTCCCACCTGCCTGCACTTGGTCCACATCCCTCCAAACCTGTCCTATCCATGTACCTGTCTAACTGTTTCTTCAACAATGGGATAGTCTCAGCCTCAACTACCTCCTCTGTCAGCTTGTTCCATACACCCACCACCCTTTGTGTGAAAAAATGTGAAGGGCCTGTCCCACTTTCACGACCTAATTCACGACCTTTTTTTACTCGTGAACATTTTTCATCAGGCGAGAAAAAACGCCCCGACCTACTTGATGCCACGAGTACCTACGACTAGCATCACGGCCTGCTACAACCCACCTACGACCTCGCTGCGAGTTTGAGTCGAAGGCAAACTCGACAGAGGTCGGGAATTAGGTCGTGAAATTGGGACAGGCCCTTAACGGTCGGCACGGACTTGGTGGGCTGAAGGGCCTGTTTCCGTGCTGTATCTCTAAAGTAAACTTAGCATAAGTGTCAATAGGTAGTTTTGATACTACTTGCGCATCGGGCTTGATTTTCTTGGTTGGGCGCTTATCCTGGTGTTATAGCTCTTATTTTGTGTCTCAACAGTAATTCCTGTCAAATCGCTACCACATACATTGTTGACAAAAATCAACCTTCAAAATCAAAGTACAAAGTTAGGCTAAAGTTTAAAATAAATCAATTGTTAAACTCAGCTTAAATAGAAAATTATTTTACAAATATATGAAACACAGATATTCAAGCACAGTTTAAAAATAAGTGTACTGTCAAATGAAAAGGTTGTGTGTGTATGTGTGAGTGTGTGTCTGTGTCTGTGTGTGTGTGTGTGTGGTGTGTGTGTGTGTGTGTGTGTGTGTGTGTGTGGTGTGTGTGTGTGTGTGTGTGTGTGTGTGTGTGTGTGTGTGTGAGTGTGTGTGTGTGTGTGTGTGTGAGTGTGTGTGTGGGTGTGTGTGTGTGTGTGTGTGTGTGTGTGTGTGTGTGTGTGTGTGGGTGTGTGTGTGAGTGTGAGTGTGCGTGTGTGTGTGTGTGAGTGTGTGTGTGTGTGTGTGTGTGAGTGTGGGTGTGTGTGTGTGTGTGTGTGTGAGTGTGAGTGTGAGTGTGTGTGTGTGTGTGTGTGTGTGTGTGTGTGGGTGTGAGTGTCTCTTAGTCATACATCAGATAGTCACGCAGCACGAAAACAGACCCTTTGGACCAACTCATCTCCCCCCCCCCCCCCCCCCCCCCCCCCCCCCCTCCCCCCCCGTTCCTCTCCAGATACACCACGCTGCCTTGGAAAAGCAGGTACAAAATCAAAGACTTGTGCTCATTCCTTCTTCTCCCCGCTCCCATCCGGCAGAAGGTATATAAGCTTGAAAGCGTGCACCAGCAGACTCAGATACAGCTTCTTCACTTCATGAAAAGGTACTCTCTGGGCCGACCAAGATTGCCTCATCTAAGTTAGTTCCATTTGCCTGTGTTTGGGCGATATGCTGTACCCCTAAATGTGGATACATGTGAGGTTATCCATTTTGGTGGCAAAAACAGGAAAGCAGACTATTATCTCAATGGTGGCCGACTAGGAAAAGGGGAGATGCAGCGAGACCTGGGTGTCATTGTACACCAGTCATTGAAAGTAGGCATGCAGGTGCAGCAGGCAGTGAAGAAAGCGAATGGTATGTTAGCTTTCATAGCAAAAAAATTTGAGTATAGTAGCAGGAAGGTTCTACTGCAGTTGTACAGGGTCTTGGTGAGACCACACCTGGAGTATTGCGTACAGTTTTGGTCTCCAAATCTGAGGAAGGACATTATTGCCATAGAGGGAGTGCAGAGGAGGTTCACCAGACTGATTCCTGGGATGTCAGGACTGTCTTATGAAGAAAGACTGGATAGACTTGGTTTATACTCTCTAGAATTTAGGAGATTGAGAGGGGATCTTATAGAAACTTACAAAATTCTTAAGGGGTTGGACAGGCTAGATGCAGGAAGATTGCTCCCGATGTTCGAGAAGTCCAGGACAAGGGGTCACACAGCTTAAGGATAAGGGGGAAATCCTTTAAAACTGAGATGAGAAGAACTTTTTTCACACAGAGAGTGGTGAATCTCTGGAACTCTCTGCCGCAGAGGGTAGTTGAGGCCAGTTCATTGGCTATATTTAAGAGGGAGTTAGATGTGGCCCTTGTGGCTAAGGGGATCAGAGGGTATGGAGAGAAGGCAGGTACGGGATACTGAGTTGGATGATCAGCCATGATCATATTGAATGGCGGTGCAGGCTCGAAGGGCCGAATGGCCTGCTCCTGCACCCATTTTCTATGTTTCTATGTTTCTATGTTTCTATGACATGGTGGTTGGCAAGGACATTGTGGGCAGAAGGGTCTGTTCCTGTGCTGTACTCTTCTGGATTCCATGTTCTAAGAACTAGCAGTGCAATTTGTAAGTGATACAAACTGCAGCAACTGTACCCCAACACTAGAGGGAGCAACACCTTAGGTTTGTGGGTTGGCATGGTGGTGCAACGGTAGAGTTGCTGCCTCACACCGCCAGGGACTCGGGTTCGATCTGGCCCCGGGTGCTGTCTGTACATTCTCCCAGTGGCCACTCCAAAAGACGTGCGGGTTTGAAGTTTAACTGGCCTCTGTATAAATTTCCCCTATTGTGTAGGGACTGGCTGAAAAGTGGGATAACATGGAACTAGTGTGAATGGGTGACCAATGGTTAGCATGGACTCAGCGGGCCGAAGGGCATGTTTCCATGCCGTATCTCTAAATTAAGATAAATAATATCATTGCTGATCATTCACATCAACATCACTTTCATCCCTAAAACCCGTCCCACGATACAAATTCATTCCACGAGTTCTCCCGAGTTTGCCCTGATTCGAACTCGGAGATTTACGGTAATGGCCACTCGTCGGTACTCGGGGCTCTCGTGGACACTTTTCATCATGTTGAAAAATCTTCACGAGTCTTCCCGTGTTTACCCGCCGTTAGCTAGTCTTCCCGAGTCCCTGCCGTTAGTGCTAAGAGACGTCCCCGAGCTCCGATGTACCCGCTGCGTTCATGCTCCATGCTTACCACGAGTTTGATTTTTTTTAAACTTGAGAGAGCTCTTGGAATGAACTCGCACCGTGGGACAGAGCTTTTAATATAAAAAATATCTAGAGAGTGCTGTCTGTATGGAGTTTGTACATTCTCCCTGTAACTGCGTGGGCTTTCTCCGGATGCTCAGGTTCCCTCCCACATTCCAAGGGCGCGCAAGATAGTAGATTGATTGGCTTCCGTAATCTGCCCCAGTGTATAGGATGGGAAACTGGGATAACATAGAACTAGTGTACAGGTAGACAAAAATGCTGGAGAAACTCAGCGGGTGAGGCAGCATTTATGGAGCGAAGGAATAGGTGACGTTTCGGCTCGAGACCTTTCTTCAAGGGTCTCGACCCGAAACATCACCTATTCTTTCGCTCCATAGATGCTGCCTCACCCGCTGAGTTTCTCCAGCATTTTTGTCAACCTTCGATTTTTCCAGCATCTGCAGTTCTTTCTTAAACACTAGTGTACAGGTGATCTATGATCGGCATAGACTCGGTGGGTCGAAGGGCCTGTTTCCACACTGTGCCTCTATAAACTAAACTAATCACAAATGTACTCAGGCACTACCTTCTAAATAAAAAATTAGTCCTCAATTCTCATCGAAAAGGCTAACACCTCCCTCGTTACTGGGGAGCGAGGCTCTTAGAAAAAGGACCATATCACGGTTTTTCATAACGCACAAACACATCAACTGGGCATGCAAGGAGAAAACAAGAGTAAATTTTACTTCTTTTCCCACCACACAATTTGTGAGGGTGAATTTTATTCCATATCTCAAATGTTTTGAGTAGTAGTGATTTGTGAATACTGTACATGTGAACTTCTGTAACACAAATGGCTGTAATGGGAAGGATGTGTCGGAAGGAATCCCTCTATTCCTTGAACTTCCATGTGCCTATCTAAAAGCCTCTTAAACACCACTATCGTATCTGCCTCCACCACCAAAATAATACCAATGAGTTCCAGATCCCATCCATTGTCAGTATAAAAAACTTTCCCCCTCTCGCTTTATAGCTACGCCCTCTAGTGTTGGACATATCTAAATACTCAATGCTCGCATATATTTCAAGCAAACTTAAAGCTAGCATTTATTTCAAGAGGGCTTGTGTATAAAAACAGGGATGTAATGCCAAGGTTCTAAGGCGCTGGTCAGGCCACATTTGGAAATATTGTGAGCAACTGTGGGCAACATATCTGAGGAAGGATGTGCTGGCTCTGGAGAGGGTCCAGAGGAGGTTTACAAGAATGGTCCCAGGAACGAGTAGGTTAACATATGATGAGTGTTTGTCGGCACTGGGCCTGTACTCGCTGGAGTTTAGAAGAATGAGGGGGGACCTAATTGAATCATACAGAATAGTGAAAGGCCTGGATACAGTGGATGTGGAGAGGATGTTTCCACTAGAGAGAGAGTCTAGGGCCAGGGGGCATAGCCTCA
Organism: Leucoraja erinaceus; assembly: GCF_028641065.1. Taxonomy (NCBI): domain Eukaryota; kingdom Metazoa; phylum Chordata; class Chondrichthyes; order Rajiformes; family Rajidae; genus Leucoraja; species Leucoraja erinaceus. Next base: position 3,623,340 of record NC_073381.1, on the reverse strand, counting down.
GAATTAAAAGGATGTTCTTTTAGGAAGACGAGGAGAAATATCTTTAGTCAGAGGGTGGTGAATCTGTGGAATTATTTGCCACAGAAGGCTGGGGAGGCCAAGTCAGTAGATATTTTTAAGGCAGAGATAGATGGAATCATAGAAAATAGGTGTAGGAGGAGGCCATTCGGCCCTACGAGCCAGCATTCAATATGGTCATAGCCGATCATCCAGAATCAGTACCCCTTTTTCCCCATATCCATTGTCTCTGTTAGCCCTAAGAGATACATCTATTTAAGAATAAGGGGTAGGCAATTTAGGACTGCGATGAGGGAAAACTTCTTCAACCAGAGAGTTGTGAATCTGTGGAATTCTCTGCCACAGAAGGCAGTGACGGCCAATTCGCAGAATGTTTTCGAGAGAGTTAGATTTAGACATTATCATATTGAATATTGCAGGCTCGAAGGGCCAAATGGCCTACTCATGCACCGATTTTTCTATGTTTCTATGTTCTAACTCTCTCTTTGTTTTGACTATTTTACTGTTGTAATGTTCTTTTTACAAACCATGTTCTCGGGGTATCTAAATCTAAATGTTATTAATTATTTATGTTATGACATCGGATGGAAGCTGCATACCAAATCTCGTTGCGCTTATGTGCAATGACAATAAAATATATTATTATTATTATTATTATTATTATTATTATTATCTTGAATACATCCAGTGAATGTATTCGTCAAGTTGGGAAAAGGGGAAGTACAACGGGATCTGGGGGTCCTTGAAAGTAAGTACCTGCAGGTACAGCAGGTAGTGAAGAAAGCGAATGGCATGTTGGCCTTTTTAACAAGAGGAATCGAATATAGGAGCAAAGAGGTCCTTCTGCAGTTGTACAGGGCCCTAGTGAGACCACACCTGGAGTATTGTGTTCAGTTTTGGTCCCCTAATATGAGGAAGGACATTCTTGCTATTGAGGGAGTACAGCGTAGCTTTACAAGGTTTACAAGGGAGATGCTGCTTAATGACGATCTCATTTATCCAACGAGTTACGCTCTGTTTAAGGAGAAATGGACTAGACGACTGCAGACTGCAGTCTGAAGAAGGGTCTCGACCCAAAATCTCGCCCATTCCTTTTCTCCAGAGATGCTGCCTGTCCCGCTGAGCTATCCAAGCTTTTTGAGCCTATCTTCGGTTTAAACCAGCATATGCAGTTCCTTCCTGCACCGCTCAAATCTGTGCCATTATTCAGTACTCCAATTTTTGTTTTATTTTACTAATTCTGGGTAATATCGCCCCATTCGTTGGTCGTACGCCTCTACCCCACCCCTGGTGCTTTAAGTGCATTTATTTTTTCTTTTACCCCCGGGAGGAAAAAAAATCAAATCCAGGAGTTCATCTGGAGCAGTTCTCGGATATAACAGCGAATGAAGAGAAATTGGCAGGTTATTTAGAAATTAATCTTTAAAGAGAGCATTACTCGTTGGATCAATGAGATCGTCACTAGGTAGCATCTCCCCCCTCCCCCCCCCCCGTCCCGACCCCCTGGGAAACCGAAGGGAGCGACAATCAATTGCCACGGATACAAATAATGTCATACACAAGAAAGGGCAGATGTTGGTTGACAAAAAGTGAACACACAGTGCTGGAGTAACACAAAGACGCAGCAGAATTTTGGAAACGTCATCCCCTCACCCATTCCTTCTCTACAGAGATCCTGCCTATCCGGTGAGTTAAAGAGTGCCCACGGTAGACTCACGAGTCACTACGGTAAACTCACGGGCTATTTACGTTCTTACAACGAGTTTAAAAGTTAAAAATTTTTACTTCAAGAGTAAATTTGACGTGAAATTCTTTCATCGAGTTAACAAGTTTTCCGAGTACCTGCCGTTAGCGTTACGAGTTCCGACGTTCCCGCTACGTTAATTCTACGTGATTACCACGAGTTTGACTTGTCTTAAACTCAGGGATCACTCGTGGGTGGACTCGCACTGTGAGACAGGGGTTTAAGTCATTTAGATCGGAGACGAGGAAACACTTTTTTTCCCACAGAGAGTTGTGAGTCTGTGGAATTCTCTGCCTCAGAGTGCAGTGGAGGCAGGTTCTCTGGATACGTTCAAGAGAGAGCTGGATAGGGCTCTTAAAAATAGCGTAGTCGGGATATGGGGAGAAGGCGGGAACGGGCTACTGATTGGGGATGATCAGCCATAATAACATTGAATGGCGGTGCTGGCTCGAAGGGCCGAATGGCCTACTCCTGCACTTATTGTCTATTGTCTATAATTCTTCCACTGCGATTTTTGGTTATGAATTCCCCCAACATCAGGAATATTTTTCCTATATCTAGCCTGTGTAATCCCATAATATTTTCATATGCTTCTATAAGATATCCTCTCATCCTAAATTCCAGTGAATACAAGCCCAGTCGACCCATTCTTTCTCATTTGTCAGTCCCGCCATCCCATGAATTAGCCTGGTGAACCTATGCTGCACGCCCTCAATAGCAAGAATGTCCTTCCTCAAATTAGGAGATCAAAACTGCACACAATACTCCAGATGCGGTCTCACCGGGGCTCTGTACAACTTCAGTAGGACCTCCTTGCTCCAATACTCAAATCTTCTCACTATAAAGGCCAACATGGCATTCGCTTTCTTCACTGCCTGCTGTACCTGCATGTTTACTTTCAGTGACCGATGTACAAGGAAACCCACGTCTCGTTGCACCTCCCCCTGTCCAGAACCTTGTGTCTTGGTGTCGAGACAACCTCTCTCCCAATGTCGGCAAGGAGATAGTGATGGGCTTTCAGGAAGTGAAGCGGTTCACATACTCCAGTTTGCATTGACGGCACCGAAGTAGAGATGGATGAAAACATCAGATTCCTCGGAGTCAACATCGTCAAGAACTTCCCCTGGACTACCCATATTGAAGCAACGACCAAGCAAGCACACCAACGCCTCAGAAGGTTAGGAAGTCCAGCATGTCCCCTACAATTCTCACCAACTTCTACCGATGCACCACAGAAAGCATTTTATCAGGATGCATCACAGCTTGGTTTGGGAACAGCTCCATCCAATTTGCAGTGAATTGTGGACGCAGCCCAGGCCATCACACAAACCAACCTCCCTTCTATTGACTCCATTTATACCTCAAGCTGCCTCGGCAGCCTAATCAAGGCTTAAGTGTGCCACATCTACATCTATACATTAGACAATAGACAACAGGTGCAAGAGTAGGCCATTCGGCCCTTCGAGTCAGCAGCTAGTAGTAAATTACATTCACTACCTAGATTAAATACTTCAAAAATCACACAACACATGCCAGCCACAACTTCCCTGTGCTATCAAGATGTGATAAACACTCATTGTTCCCCGTACTTACATAGTAAGGTTCGACCTCTCTCTCCGTTATTTCATCCTGAGACAGCGTGAAGCAGGTCGGTATTCTCCCAAACCAAACGTCCCGTAGTACATCTCTGTCATCTGTCATTTTTCCAACATTTGGTGCAACACATATAGACAGAGGTGCCTTGGCAACTGGGGGATTAAGAAAAGAAAAATACAGATTGAATACCCGCTGCACCCAGCTTCCTTCCCTCCAACCCCCACGAGTGTGAAGAAGGGTCCCAGCCCAAAACGTCACCGATCCACGTTCTTCGGAGGTGTTGTCTGACCCGCTCAGTTATCCCAGCACTTTGTGTCTCTTTTGGTAAGATGTGTGAATGGTTGTTCCACTATTGCACCCGTTCATACCCGGCAGAGGGAAGCTGCCGAGCCCGGCCGCTGCTCATCAAGGACTGGGAACCGGAGAGGAGGTGGAGGAAATCCGGGGGGGGGGGGGGGGGGGGAGGGTCACATTCCGTGCCTTCGAGATTGGCTGCAGGAGGGACCCGGGGGGCAGGATGGGGTTGAAGATGACCGGGCATGGAGAGGGACAACGTTATGGCCAGCTGCAGTTGGGACTGTGAAATGGTGACTATTGCATATATATTCAGTGGGCTGCTTTTTATGAATGATGTGCTTAACCAGGGATTGTAACATGTATGGCAACACATGATAATATGTATGGCAACACGTGACAATAAAGGAACCATTGAACATCCACCCAATCGACCAAAACAAATGACAGCTTCACTTCTATCGCGCATGCAAGTACATAGAACAATACAGCACAGGAATAGTCCATTCGGCTCATCGTGTCTTGCTGGGTATAGTTAATATCCGTAGTTCAAAAGTACTTTATTTACTTTATCGGTGCCAGCTCTGATATTTTCTGTCGTTTTTCATACCTCTAGTATCCCCTCCTCCCCTGACTCTCAGTCTGAAGAACTGAGAGAAAATGAGAGATCTTTAGAGAAAAGGAACAGGTGACATTTCGGGTCATTTTGATGCGAAATGTCACCTGTTCCTTTTCTCCAAAGATGCCCCCTGACATATTTTCAACACTTCCGGCAGTCTGCCCTCCAAATCCTCCAACCTTATCGTTCCCCAGCCCCGCAAAGCCTGGTTTTATCTTCTCCCCAAATTCCACAAACAGAATGCCCTTGCAGACCCATTGTTTCTGCTTGTTCATGTCCCACTGAATTAATTTCCACATACCTCGACTCCATCCTATCCCCCCCGGTCCAATCTTATTGAAACATATAAGATTATTAAGGGTTTGAACACGTTAGAGGCAGGAAACATGTTCCCGATGTTGGGGGAGTCCAGAACCAGGGGCCACAGTTTAAGAATAAGGGGTAAGCCATTTAGAACGGAGACGAGGAACCACTTTTTTTCAGAGAGTTGTGAGTGTGGAATTCTCTGCCTCAGAGGGCGGTGGAGGCCGGTTCTCTGGATATTTTCAAGAGAGAGCTAGATAGGGCTCTTAAAGATAGCGGAGTCAGGGGATATGTGGAGAAGGCAGGAACGGGGTACTGATTGGGGATGATCAGCCATGATCACATTGAATGGCCGTGCTGTCTCGAATGGCCTACTCCTGCACCTATTGTCTATTGTCTATTAATCCCTCCTTACCTATGTCCAAGACACCTCACACGTCCCTTCGTCTCTTCGATGACTTCCGTTTTCCAGCCCCCCACTCCCTCATCTTTCCTATGGATGTTCAATCACTCTACACCTCCACCCCCCACCAGGAAGGCCTTAAAGCCCTCTGTTTCTTCCTCAACCGCAGAACCAGCCAATTTCCCTGTACCAACACTCTCCTCCGCCTAGCGGAGCTGGTCCTTACCATCACCAACTTCTCCTTCGACTCCTCCCACTTCCTCTAAATCCAAGGCATAGCTAAGGGCACTCGCATGGGCCCCAGCTAAGCCTGCCTCTAGGGAACGTCAATCAATCACTGTTCGAGACATACCGTGGCCCTATATCCGAACTCTATCTCCGCTACATTGACGACTGCATCTGTGCTACCTCCTCTACCCATGCAGAACCCACTGACCATTAAATTTTACTACTAATTTCCATCCCGCATTCAAATTCACTTGGACCATCGCTGACATTTCAGTGATTCATCGTCTCATAAGGTCATGATATGGCCCATCGTCTACTCAACCATTTAATCATGGCTGATCTATCTCCCTCCTAACCCCATTCTCCTGCCTTGTCCCCATAACCTCTGACACACGTACTAATCAAGAATCTATCTATCTATCCCCAGCACAGGAGGCAGACTCTCAATTGGCATCTATTACAAACCAACTGACTCCCACAGCTATCTAGACTACACCTCTTCCCACCCTGCTTCCTGTATCAAGATTATCCTCTGCTCACAATTCTTCCGTCTACGTCTCGTCTGCGCCTTAGATGAGGAGATCGGAGATGTCCTCATTCGATAGGGAAAGGGGGTTCCCCTCTCCCATCACAGACGAGGCCCTCACTAGGGTCTCCTCGATATCCCGCACCTCCGCCCATGCTCCCGTTCCCCCAGGTCGTAACAGGAACAGAGCTCCTAGTCCTCACCTTCCACCCCATCAGCCGTCGCATACAGTACATAATCCTCCGACATTTTCGCCACCTCCAACGGGATCCCACTACTGGCCACATCCTCACATCTCCACCCCTTTCCGCTTAGACCGTTCCCTCCGTAACTCCTGGGTCAACTCCTCCCTTCCCACCCCAAACCACCAGGTACTTTCCCCTGCAACCGCAGGAGATGCAACACCTGTCCCTTTACCTCCCCCCTCGACCCCATCCAAGGAAACCGACAGTCTTTTCAGGTGAAGCAGAGGTTCACTTGCACCTGCTCCAACCTCATCTACTGTATCCGCTGTCCCAGGTGTAGACTCCTGTATATCGGTGAGACCAAGCGCAGGCTCAGCAATCGTTTCGCTGAACACCTCCGCTCAGTCAGACCAAACCTACCTGATCTCCCGGTTGCTAAACACTTTAACTCCTCCTCCTCACATTCCCGCACTGATCTTTCTGTCCTGGGCCTCCTCCATTGTCAGAGTGAGGCCCAGCGCAAATTGGAGGAATTTAGCTTGGGCAGTTTACACCCCAGCGGTATGAACGTTGGCATCTCAATGGCTGATCATGTAGAATCAGTACCCCGTCCTGCTTTATCCCCATATCACTTGATTCCTTTAGCCCTAAGAGCTAAATAAAACGCTCACACCTTAAATCTTTGTCCTCTGGTTCTGGATTCACCTACTCTGGGCAAGAGATTCTGGGTATCTACCCGATCTATTCCTCTCATGATTTTATACACCTCTATAAGATCATCGCTCATCCTCCTGCACCAAAGAACAAAATAAAGAAAAGAAAAGAAAAGAAAATCAACAAAGAAAAATAGGTGCTGGCTCGAAGGGCCAAATTGCCCACTCCTGCACCTATTTTTCTTTGTTTCTATGAAGGGGGAAAGAGTTAATAGGAATCTGAGAGGTCTTCATCTTCACACACATGGTGGTTGGTGTCTTGAGTCCAGCGACTGAATCTAGCACCCACTGCCTAATGTGCCAGCTCATGACCAGGGGCTTCCAGATCTCACAATCGTGCCCTCGTCGCCACTTGCTGGTCGCTATAGGACTTAATCCAGGGTGTTAGGGTGTATGGAACAAGCTTCTGGAGGAGGTAGTTGTGACAGGGACTATCGTAACGTTTAAGAAACATTTACATAGGTATATGGATAGAATAGGTTTAGACAGATATCAGGGCTCGAAATTAACGGTTGCCTGGGTGCCAATGACCATCTAAAGTCCCGCCGGGCAACCTAAAAACTGCACCATTTTGCCCGGCTTGGCAAGCACCCGGGACACCTGCCGTTCAATTTGGGTGGGACAACCTAAAAAGCTGCCTAGGTTGCCCGGCAGGAAACAGAGCAAAAGTGAGAGGCCTGAATATGGACCAAACACTTGACAAAAAGCTGGAGTAACAGCGGGACAGGCAGCATCTCTGGAGAGAAGGAATGGGTGACGTTTCGGGTCGAGACCCTTCTTCGGACTGGTTAGGGATACGGGAAACGAGATATAGACGATGATGTAGAGAGATAAAGAACAATGAATGAAAGATATGCAAAAAAGTAACGATGATAAAGGAAACGGGTCATTGTTAGCTGCTTGGGTGAAAACTAGAAGCTAGTGCGATTTGGGTGGGACAGGGATAGGGAGAGAGGGAATGCCGATGCTATCTGAAGTTAGAGAAATCAATATTCATACCACCAGGCTGCCCAAGCAAATGAGTTGGACATGTTAGTCGGTGTGGCTGAAGGGCCTGTTTCCACGCTGTACGGCTTTTATAAGCTAAACTAACCTGGGGAAGTGACATCATTGTATCAGAAAATAAGAAACCTATACCTAATCAGTGCTTGACAGTACCTGGATGCAATAAACTGAACTAAATGCCAAACGCTCTGTGTTCTGTTTCACAGAGACATGGCTCACCCCCAGCTCCCCAGACTCAGCAGTCCAGCCTAAAGGGTTCTCCATCCACGGTATGGACCGTACCCTAGCATCTGGGAAAGGGAGAGGACAGGGGCGTCTGCCTCGTGGTCAACTCTGCGTGGTGCTCAGACGTGGCAGTCCTGTCCAACTCCTGCTCTCCGCACCTGGAACATCTGGCGGAGAAGTGCCGTCCCTTCTACCTCCCAAGGGAATTCACCTCCATCATCCTGACCGCGGTCTTCATCCCACCCCAGGCAGACGTCCGTCTGGCACTGGAGGATCTGCACGCCGTGGTCAACAAACACCAGACGCCTTACCCCGAGGCATTTACCACCATTGCTGGGGACTTCAATAAGGCAAACCTCAAGAAATCAATCCCTAACTTCCACCAACATGTCTCCTGCTGCACCAGAGGGCCTAACACCCTCGACCACTGCTACACCACCATCAAGAATGCCTATCGTTCTATCCCTCGCCCTCACTTCGGTAAATCCGACCATACCGCGGTGCTGCTTCTTCCTGCCTACAGGCAGCAATTGAAGAGCGCACCCCCAGAAGTGAGGACAGTACAGAGCTGGTCGGGGGGGGGCAGAGGAACAACTCCAGGACTGTTTGGAGTCTGTAGACTGGGCAATGTTCAAGGACTCGGCAACGGACTTGAACGAATACGCCACAGTCGTTACAGACTTCATAAAGAAATGTGTGGAGGACTGCATCCCTACAAAAACCTTCCGAGTGTTTCCCAATCAGAAACCTTGGATGAACTTTGAGATCAGCACTCTTCTGAAGTCCAGACACTGGGCATTCACGTCCGATGATACAGTGGCCTACAAGAAGTCCAGATACAACCTTGGTAAGGCCATCAAAAAGGCCAAAAGGGACTTCTGCTCCAAACTGGAGGATAAGAGAGATGTTCGGTAGCTGTGGCGGGGCCTGAATGCAATCACCTCCTACAAGGCGAAACCAGGAGGCAGCTCGAATGTCGGCGAAACATCACTCCCTGACGAGCTCAATGCGTTTTATGCACGCTTTGATAGGGAGAATACTGATGTGCCTTCCCGATCCCCCATTCGCTGTGATGGCATTTCAGTCTCAGTCACAGAGGCCGACGTCAGGAAATTCTTCAGAGGGGTGAACCCTCGAAAAGTGCCTGGTCCTGATGGTATACCCGGTCGTGTTCTAAAAACCTGTGCGGACCAACTGGCTGGAGTTTTTACGGACATTTTCAGCCTCTCACTTCTGAGGTCCCCACCTGCTTTAAAAGGGCATCAATTATACCAGTGCCCAAGAAGAGCAAGGTGCCGTGCCTCAATGACTATCGACCAGAGGTACTAATGCCGGTGGTGATGAAGTGCTTTGAGAGGCTGATCATGGAGCAAATCAACTCCTACCTCAACAAAAACCTGGACCCACTGCAGTTCGCGTACCGCCACAATAGATCAACGGTGGATGCGATCTCGCTGGCCCTCCACTCCACACTGGACCACTTGGACAACAAAAACTCATATGTCAGGCTCTTATTCATCGATTACAGCTCGGCATTTAACACAATCATTCCCTCCAAGCTGGTTACCAAACTCGCAGAACTGGGTCTCTGCGCATCCCTCTGCAACAGGATCCTCGACTTCCTCATCCACAGCCCACAGTCTGTTCGTATTGGTGGAAATGTGTCAGCCTCGATAACAATCAGCACGGGAGCACCTCAAGGCTGCGTGCTCAGCCCCCTGCTGTACTCACTCTATACTCATGACTGCGTAGCTGGTCACAGTGCGAATTCCATCATCAACTTTGCCGATGACACCACTGTTGTGGGGCGTATCACTGATGGGGATGAGTCAGAGTACAGAAGAGAGATCGAGCAACTGTCCATATGGTGCCAGCGCAATAACCTGGCCCTCAACACCAGCAAAACCAAGGAACTGATTGTGGACTTTGGAAGGAGTAGGATGGGGACCCACAGCCCCGTTTATATCAACGGGTTGATGGTTGAAACGGTCAAGAGCTTCAAATTCCTGGGCGTGCACATCTCTGAAGATCTTTCCTGGTCCGAGAACACTAATGCAATTATCAAGAAAGCTCATCAGCACCTCTACTTCCTGAGAAGATTACGGAGAGTCGGTTTGTCAATGAGGACTCTCTCTAACTTCTACAGGTGCACAGTAGAGAGCATGCTGACCGGTTGCATCGTGGCTTGGTTCGGCAACTTGAGCGCCCTGGAGAGGAAAAGACTACAAAAAGTAGTAAACACTGCCCAGCCCATCATCGGCTCTGACCTTCCTTCCATCGAGGGGATTTATCGCAGTCGCTGCCTCAAAAAGGCTGGAAGTATCATCAAAGACCCACACCATCCTGGCCACACACGCATCTCCCCGCTACCTTCAGGTAGAAGGTACAGGAGCCTGAAGACTGCAACAACCAGGTTCAGGAATAGCTACTACCCCACGGCCATCAGGCTATTAAACCTGGCTCGGACAAATCCTTGATTATTAATAACCAATCATCTGTTATTTGCACTTTATCATTTTATTTATTCATGTGTATATATATTTATATTATATATTTATATTATAGTACAGGTGCACAACCTTTTATCCGAAGATCCAAATAACGAAAACCTCCGAATAGCGACATTTTTTCAGTCCTTGAAAAAAGGTCCTTGAAAACGTTCACGGAGGGCGGCCCGCAGAGGTGACAGCGGAACCTCCGGTCGGTCCTCGAAGAAAGGGGAACTAAATCCCCATTCATAAAAGAGAAGGTGAGGGTATATTGCGGTGAGGGTTAATAATTGACAATATGCTGCTGTCTGCCCGCTCAGTTAAAAAGTTCCCACGGTAGACTCACGATACACAGTGTATCGTGAGTCTTGCGTGGGAACTTTTTAACAGCGGGCAGGGAGCAGCAGATTGTCGCTCCCTTCAGTTTCACCCCACCTACACCCCTCTGCTTCCCGGCCATGTGTGTGACCCCCTTCCCTCCCCTCTCCAGCTCCCCGCCCATTGCACCGGCGCGGGGGCTTTGTACTGTCTTCACGTCGGAGCTAGTGCCAGTCACCGGAGACGTCAGGACCAGCGGGACACCGACCCCCAGGCCCACTGCAAGCACGGAGATCCCAGAGACCCACAGCCAGCAGCAGTCCAGCCCCGTTCCAACTCCAGAAGAAAACTGCAAACTAGCGGGAGACATCGGGACCACCAGGAGCCGCTCCCCGATGGGCCGCTACGGCGACAAGTGGCAGTTCGCCCACAGCCCGAGCTGTGCCCCCTCATCGGGACACCGACCCCCAGGCCCACTGCAAGCACGGGGATCCCAGATCAGCAACTCCAGCCCAGCCCCGCTCCAACTCCAGAGGGGAGCTCTTGCTGGTGCGCAAGGTACGTCTTGTTCTTGGGGTGGCGCAGCTCGGGCTGTGGGCGA